>NC_136483.1:143958566-144101066 GCF_053919585.1 Euprymna scolopes
AGAAAAACAATAATGGCACTAGTTCAAAATTATTCATACCTCTCTTACTAATAGTCAATAGCATGCCCTTTATTCTTAATAACTGCCTGTAACCGTTTTGGATATTTATCAACAAGGTTTTTACAAGCATCAACACTGATTTTTGACCATTCTTCAATGTAGTAGTTCTCCAAATCCCTCAAATTTCTAGGTTTCCGCTTTTTAACCTCAGTTTTCAATATGTGCCAGAGGTTTTCGATAGGGTTCAGGTCGGGACTCTGGCTAGGCCATTCCAAAACATTAATTTGATTATCCTCAAACCATTTCTTGACTATTTTGGCAGTATGTTTTGGATCATTATCCTGTTGAAGGATCCAGTTTGGTCCTAAATGGAGCTTCTCCGCATCCTGTCTAATGTTTTTCTGGAGTATCTCCAAATATTGCTCCTTCTTCATGGTTCCATCTATCTTGACCAAACTACCTGGACCACTAGCCAAAAAGGAGCCTCAAAACATTAGGCTACCACCACCATGTTTCACCGTGGGTATGGTGTTCTTTGGGTTGTAAGCTTCTCCTTTCTTCCTCCAAACGTAAGAAGCATCCATATGGCCAAACAATTCAATTTTTGTTTCGTCAGTCCACAAAATACTTGAGAAAACGGACTCTGGAGAATTCACATGGGTCCTAGCAAACTTTAGACGTGCTGCAAGGTGTTTTCCGGTGTGCAATGGAGTCCTTCTTGGTCTTCTTCCTTTCAGACCATTTTCATGCAGAGTCCTTTGCAATGTTTGCCTTGATATTTTTATGCCAGAAGACTCCAGATTTTCTAAAATGTCCTTAGTAGTGGTGGTTGGATTTGCATTAACACTTCTTACAATATTCCTGGTGGCTCTAGCAGACAGTTTCCTTTTCCTTCCTCTACCAATCAAGTTGTTTGTTGTGTGGTGGCTCTGAAATCTTTTGATGCTCTGTACTGTTGCTGTAGGAACCTCAAATTTCTTGGAAATTGACTTGTAACCTAAACCATCCTTATGTGAATTCATAATTTTAGTCCTAAGATCATTACTAAGCTCTGTTTTCTTCCCCATTCTAATAATTTTTATTCTTTTATTGGTTTTCAGTTGATATCATTTTAATTTCTGAAAAATGCAAAAAAAACGAAATAAAATTAATCAAAGGTTGTATAAAAGCATTCAAAATAAGAATCAAACAGGAAACAAACAGTCAGAAACTCGATTAATACTGAAAAAATAAGGGGGTATGATTATTTTTGAACATTGCAGGTTTTATAAATAGCTGTATATTTCTTTTATTACAAGTATCCCGAGATTTTAAAATGACGAAAATGATCAGAAGAGGTTTATTAAGAATATGTATCAATATGGACGTAAACAATAAATTCTTACAAAGTTACACCTAATAAACTAAATTTTCAAGGGGGGGGTATGAATAATATCGGGCACAAGTGTATATATATATATATATATATATATATATATATATATATATATATATATATATACCACCTCTGTGTGTGTGTGTGTGTGTGTGTGTGTGTGGTACAGAATACTAAAAAAATATAATACAGTATGTAGAACCAGTAGCAGCCGGTTCTAAGTATTCTATAAAAAGTTTAAAAAGTTTGTAGTCCTGTAAAATAACGAAACACGACTAAATCTGATGAGCACGAGTTCACTGTTTAAAGAGTGGCATTTACTTCTCTCCCCCACTGCGAAAACTGTGACACCAAACTCGGAAAGTGGGATTGAGAATTCAGCGCCCTCGAGGAGGCAACAAGCCCCGTCGACATTCCCCAGTAAGGACGCGCCAGGCGACCAGCAATAAATTAACCCCTATGAGGGAAGTCAAAGCCAGTTAGACGACAGGGTCGTTTTTTAACGTGAAGAAAAGGAACAAAAATAAAAAAAAAATTATCTCAATCGTGAAGGATTTCTTCTCCACTGAGAGAGAACAAGAAATTGAACAGATACTACACTTGATCTTTGTCCGAAGAGCCAAGTTGGCGATAATCACCAGGGAGGATGTAATTACAGAAATGGTCTAATCGCTGTTATTTTTTTTTTTGGGGGGGGGGATGTAGGCGAGGATAAAAATCCCTAGGGTAATAAATTTTATAGAGATATAAAATCTCTGTCTTTTTTTTTTCAACGTTAGATTTATCTCAAAAAGATGTAACCGCTACGCCCGTCATTTTTTTTTTCTTCTGATACTTAACGAGTACTCTAATTTGTTAGTGTAGTTTAAAAGTCTAAGCCAGGGGTTGGGGCTGAAAGAAACATCACTTGAGACGGAACCCGGACGGAATTACCACTTTGTGGGAGACGACAAGTACATTACACGATAATTATGTTGGGCATTTCTGTATAGTTTATTGCGTGTACAAGTAGGGGCGAGCCTTTATGTGCAACATTCTAACATGATATATTTGCCTTCTCTTAAATATAACCTTATCTTCATTGAAAGGGTCCATTTACCCCATCTTCCTGCCGCTTCTACGCGTAAGCTAGTGCCAATTTTTTTTTATGGAATTCATGATCTGTTCTATTCCTCCATAGAGGCGCGAACTGATACACACGACCGTACATTTCTCTAGCTTTCTGGGACATCTATGTGTCATGCTTCAATCCTGCTTCATTTCGAACGCGTTATATCAAAGAAACTACTAAGTTTTGTATCGGAATATATATATATATATATATATATATATATATATATATATATATATATAAAATGTATCAGCCCTCTTTATATATGCCAGCTCCTTAAGGACTAAGTTCATGCCTCCCTACAGAAGCTATTAAATTGCCCATAGTAATATATATATATATATATATATATATATATATATATATATATATATATATATATATATATAGTCTGTTTATTATACAAACGTTATTGGTTACACATGTGCATACATGATGTTTCAGTGGAATCCCAATTTAGGGAGACCACTTCATCAGACCCAAAAAGGGAGCTTCTTTTTTTGGTCAGATGAGGTGGTCTCCTTAAATTAGGATTCCACTGAAACATGTATGCACATGTGTAACCAATAATATTTGTATAATAAACAGCCTATATACCAGTTCTGTCTTCATTGAGCACTCTTTACTGATCACACGGGTTTCATTGGATTTACATTCAGGAAACCAATCTATACAACCATGATATATATAGAATCCCCCCTCCCCCACACGCACATTAGTGGCCTGGCAAGGCCACAGGGGAAACAGCCAAGTAAAAAAAAAAAAATCCTAAGCAAAATTCATCTAAAAATAGCAAAACAATAGCCGGCTTGCCACGACACTATAAACACAAATGTAGACAAATTTAGGCACATCTTATTAGTTTGAAAATATAGGTTCTTTTTTTTACCAATTGCCATAAAAATTTTAACCATAGAATAGTATTATAATCTTCAAAAAGCCTGCAAATGTTTATGTTTCGTCACATAGAACCAAATATATGAGCATTTCAATATTCAATTTGTCTACGAGTGATATATATATATATATATATATATATATATATATATATATATATATATATATATATATATATATATTTATGTATATATATATATATATATATATATATATATATATATATATATATATAGAGAGAGAGAGAGAGAGAGAGAGGTAGATAGATACAACAATTTTTAGTAATTTATAAATTCGAAATCTCGGCGACTATTGATCAGAATTTAACAAATGAATGCTCGTTTAAAAGCTAATAACCTGAGTTGTGTAGTGAGCTATGTGACATTTGCCCTTAAGGTCGCACATTATTGTTTCAAAAACTGGGAGATTTTTTTCTCTATTAACTGAACGTGAAATGAGCACCCACTTTATTAGTCCTCGCGCGAAAGAGCAGGACAAAAAATGTTTTAAATAATAATAATAATAATAATAATAATGATGATGATAGAATAACAATAACAAAGACTTTCGCTGGCGAGGACTACTACTGACCGTAACCAGTTATACAGTCCCTTTGAAAATTTCATCTCTATTTTTCTCGTTATGTACTGAATATTTGTTAATGAAACCTATATGAAATATGTTCCTTATTAAATTTTAAAGATTTTCTATTCTGAAAGAAGTTAAAAAAAATTAATCTAAAAAAGTTATTTTAAAGTTTTTGTTAAAAAAAAATCAGAGTTTCTCATTATTCAGACTTGTATTACAAAGAGGGGGTTGCAAAAATGAGTTATGGTGTGAGGAGAAATACAAACTGAAACAGAGAGAATATCCAGACCTGTAATAATACAAAGAGGGGGTTGAAAAAATGAGTTGCAAAAATGAGTTGCAAAAATGAGTTGTGGTGTGAGGAGAAATACAAACTGAAATAGAAAGAAGGAGAGTTTTAAAATATAATCTTAAAAAGATAAGATACAAGCATAGAAAAGCATTTCATCCAAGGCATGAAAATTGTTAAACAAAATCTTTTGGCTTTAAAAATAAAGGTCCAAGATTCAATTTGAAATTTATTTATCTTCAAAGTACACTTTTATAAATTTTACAAAGTAAGGTATAAAAATTTAATTTAAATTGAATCAAAAAATTACCTTGGATTTATTTTATGTAATGTAATTTTGTTGAAATTTAAAAAGATTATATTTCATCTAGCAATTAATGATATAGATATAAAATTTTCAATGATTTTTTTAAAAGTGCATTCTAAACAGAAACATTTTAAAAGTGTATTCTAAACAGAAACATTCATTTCGAACCTTTGTCATATAAAATAAAACACTCGTGCTTTTATATGACTGGCCTTACTGCTTGTGCAGTGATAATGGTTTGAATTGTAAGTTTAAAATGAAAAAATCAAGTATCATTGTGAAATTATGCTTTAAACGGAAACATTCAATATCTAATGTGCCCCTGCCATATCAAACACCTACTCTTGATTTTAGATGTTAGGCCTTTCTGCTTGTGTAGTAATGAAACTTCTGAAATGCACTAGTGGTGTTAGGCTGTGTAAAGTGTTAACTTTGGTCAAAATCACCTGCTCCTTCTTTCATCGGAATATTTCGATTATCGATTATCGATACTTATTGAAGACATTCCGACACAAAACTTATCTAAGAACCTTGCCGAGCACATAAAGTACCTTCGTGTAAATTTCATAAAAATCGACTTAGCCGTTTTCGAGTGCATAGAAAACGAACTCACAGACAAAACTTCTTATGGTATATATATATATATATATATATATATATATATATATATATATATATACACACACACACACACACACACACACACACACACACACACACACACACACACACATATATATATAGGAAGAGATAGGTGGGTTTTCTGTGTATTCTCCTCTTAATAGATAAATATTTGCTTTTGAGGAAAATAGAAAATAGAAATAGAAAAAAACTGCATATTAGTGCAGTTTTAATCTATAATATAAATCTCACCTGTCTGTTTAAATATACAAGAACCCAAGTTTTCCCAGCTGGGCAAACCTGTGATCCTTGTACCAGAAAAATATCCAGTAAATAAAACGTTGTTTAGTAAATCGTTATTTTTATTTATTTATTTATTTATTTTTTTTTTTTTGCATTTCCATACACCAAACATGGATATAAATATCACTAAAACATCCACTGAGTCATAAGCTTCATTTCGGAACCTAACTTGACTGGGTTGATTGCCTGTAGGCTGAGATAAACAGCGTTACACACACAGACAGACAGTAAATAGAACTTACTAAGGGAGATAATAACTTCCGGTGAATACCGGAAAAATATCCAGTAAATAGAACATTGTTTAGTAAATCGTTATTTTTTTTGCAGTTTTTGCATTTTTTTTTGTATTTCCATACACCAAATATGGATATAAGTATCACTAAAACATCCGCTGGGTCATAAGCTTCATTTCGGTACCTAACTTGCCTGGGTTGATTGCCTGTAGATAAACCGCGTCACACACACAGACAGACATTAGGAAAATTTATAATAAGATGTATTTATGTATGTACGCACGTCTGCTTAAAACTTTCGATAGAGGCGAGGGATTTTCACGCAATCGGTATCATTTTGAAGCTCAACCCTTCGGACGACAAATATAGACAAATTGGCTAAAACATTAATTCCTTCGCCCTCAACTGAGCACTTTTCTACAGGGAAGGGTCGCTTTTTTCGCTGATATTTTCAAAAGTCATCGCCTCTTTTCGATTGTCTAATTAATTTAACCCTACATCAATTCCGCCTTGGCGATGGATGCAACAGCAAAGACGTCACGTTTTTATTCACGTTCTTTTCCTCCTTCGCAGTACGGGTTCGAACCTGGCTGCCTACTACCACTTTTTTTTTCTCAACACACCTCCAAACATCCAGACAACGCCGGGCACCAACGCCGGGCGACATTATTTTTGCACCAACCTAATATTTATTTATTTATTTTTGCATCTTTTTTTTTCTCCTTATTTCCTTCCTTATGTGTGTGTTTGTGTGTGTGGTAATGTGGATGTCTGCGCTCTCCGAGTGCTTTTGTCACTTCTTTTCCTTTTTTTTTTTTTCATCTCTAGTTTAATTTGAATTGTCAGGCCGTTTTTCAAAAAGATCCTACGCTTATCTTCTCCCTGACATCTTAAACAAATCTTTCTCGTTGTTTCCCTACTATTATCTCGCGTCATATTTGTTTTAATTTATTTATTTCTCTGTATATCTCATAGTTTTGTTTCTTATTTTCTTTGTGTATGTTGTCGTTTTTTTTTCTTTTTGATGGGAGGCGGGGGTAGTGGTAGGGGTGGAGTTGTGAGAAAAGACATGGCGATCGCATCTGCTTATATGTTCTCACCGCGCTTTCAATGCAATTGTCACAATGGCGGACCGAAAACGAGCGATAGAACATTTGCGACTGACGAGTGAGAGAGGATGTACCACGGTGGGAAAAAAACATGTAGAAAATGGAGGACAATATACGTAAATAGTTATGGGGGAGGGGTGAAGAATATTTGGAAAACTGATACTTGTTGTAATTTCACGGCTCGGGAGGCAGTTGTGTTCTCATTGGATGCAAAAAAAAAAAAAAAAAAAAAAAAAAAAAAATGAATACGAAGAAGTTCGGCTCGGTTTATCGACTTGGTTTCCCTAAGCGCGACAACTATAGTGACATCTAACCCTAACTCGAACCCTACCTACTTTTTTATTTTTTTTATTTTGGATCAAATATATGTGAGGCATCTCAGCAGCAACCCAAAACGGTACATTTTGTCTTAATATCGATTTTATATTTACATTTGACTTACGGTTTTATCGATTATACTAAATCAAAGATTTTATAGGTAAAAATTTAACCCTCAAAAATTGTTCTGGATCAAATAGGCATGAGGTACCCAAGCGTGAATAATAAAATAAAAACAACACATTTTGCCTTAAAACTATTTTTTAGTTTTACCTTCTTGTTTAAACACTTGTAATAAATGAAAGACGTTTTATAAGGAAAAATATTTTAAAGTACATTTTAACCCATAATACACACCCACATAAAGCACAAGAGACATTTAAATCAACCGTGTCTAACGTCTCACCGGACTGCTATCCACAAGGGATTTTATATTTCCGACAGGAAAGACGTTTTACAGATTAATAAATAAATAAATAAAAATGTCAGGACCTGAGGAAGACTTTTTTTTTTTTTATAAACCTAAAACTTGTTTAATCTTTAAATAAATAATTTATCTTGAATAAAAAACAAGCACATCGTTATGGGGCTTTCTAATTTATATAGTATAAATATTTTAAAAATATCTCGGTAATCTCCAAAAATACCGTTAGGGCTTACAACATGGCCGCCAGAAGAGTCAACAAAAAATTGCGAATAAAATATATAAAACTCGTAATTTCTGTTTTTAAAGTGGGTTGTCAATTTTCTTTATGAAATATACTTCCAAAATAAACTATTACAATCGTTTAAAACATAATAGAAGTATTATTTTTTATTTTTTAAAAACAATGTTTACAAAATGTCTACGCACGTTCGTAGACATTTTGTAAACATTGTTTTTAAAAAATAAAAAATAATACTTCTATTATGTTTTAAACGATTGTAATAGTTTATTTTGGAAGTATATTTCATAAAGAAAATTGACAACCCACTTTAAAAACAGAAATTACGAGTTTTATATATTTTATTCGCAGTTTTTTGTTGACTCTTCTGGCGGCCATGTTGTAAGCCCTAACGGTATTTTTGGAGATTACCAATATCTCTACGCATCCTTTTCTTTAAATGTTTTTAATCAAATGATTGTTTTGATCACAAATTTTCTTAAATAAAATAATAATAAATAAGATTATAAAGGTTTTATCTATATAATAAAATAATCCCGATTTCCCCCTTCTATCTACAGTTGCATCAGGAAAGACAACTGAACACTTCCTTAATAAATCTTTCTCACTCAACAGTTACAGTACTTCATAAAGCATGTTCCGCAAAATTATGCGAACGTTAAATGTATAACATTTATTCCGAACAATCTACCTCTCTCAAATACGTATTCCCACAAAGCAGGTAGGATAGAGTTTCATCCTCTGTCCACCCACTAACCATCACACTTCCTTAAAAGGTATAATTACTTTTACAACAGCGTTAATTATTTAATTTCTAACCTCATACAAATTCAAAGATACTAAATTTTGAAAATAATTAATAACTGTGCAATCTAATTCTACTTTACATCATGATTGCATTCGAAGAATGACAGATTACCAGAATGCATGAATGAATTCTTTCTAAATATTTTCGTGAAAAAAAAAATATATATATAAAGCAATTGTTTGGTGGTCCTGAGATAGAGGCTCGGCCAATTCAGCAGAAAGTGGCTTCGTGGTTGGGTTCGAATCTCATGACCAACAGGAATTGTTACTCAACACTGATGATTGCGTAAGCATGAAACATTATTGTCTGCAGGTCAAAATTAATAATTATTGTTTAATATATATATATATATACATATATCTATGTATTGAGAATAATGATGATTATGTAGAAGAATAAGTTCTGGAGCAAAAAAAAGTTGCTTGTTGAAATTGTATCACTCCCGTCTCCGTGGCTCTTTAACTTTTTGAGTTAAGACATAGGAGGCTTTTCGTATGACAAACTGTGATCCGGGCACTCATGCACAACTAGGGTTCATCGCTAGCAAAAGTGCATTGAGAATGGTGGTAGCTATGTAGAAAAATACATTCTGGAGTACAAAAGGTCTCTCGTTTTCATGCTACCACTCCCATCTTTCTAGCTTTTTAACTTTTGGAGTTAAAATATAGGCGTCTTTACTTTTGGAACGACTTGGAAAAGTAGTACATGATACTCTCTCCATCAGATATTTCGGCCGACGGGATACAAAGAGGGGGAAGCTATTCTCCAGATATTGAGCATTTTTTTGTTGCCCATATGCTGGACCCCCCCAATAAAATAAAAAATAAATGAATCAAAACAACTTTTATTTCAATAAAAATAGAAGCGAGTGCCCGAGCGACCGCAAAAATAAATAAATAAATAAATAAATAAATAAATAAATAAAAATTAGCCGCCTAGGCAGGCTGGAAAGTGAAACGCAAAAGAGGGGAATATGTAATTTGCAAAACGTTTTCACCCACTGTACCACGACGACTGATGATTCTATAGCAGGAAAAAAAAAATGATAAAACATTAACGCGTACGCGATTTTTAAGTGAAGTTTAAGAAAAAAAATGGAATTCTTTACACTGGCTAAAAACGCACAAATTAAATCCTTTCAGTTTATTCGTGTTTTTTTTTTGTTTGAATATTAAAAAAAATAAATGACACATTTTTCTGTCTACACGAAATCATTTTTTCAAGCTAGAAACTTAATAAATTATTTGGCGAAGAGTTTTTTTATGTTTCGAAGGTTACAGGGGAAATAACTCTACGTTTCTAAAAAAGAAATCGATGTCGGAAATAATAATTCCAAATAAATTAAATTAAATATATTATCAATATAATTTTTATTTAAAGTTGATTAAATAACAATCTTAAATAGAACATTTAAAACCACGCTCTCGCAAGAAACATTAACTAACATACAACTATTTAGTACAATCGATTTTCTTCACTGCAATATGCAAATGAGGTGACCTCTTAATCGTATATTTTGCTAGAATCATACTATATATAAAAATAAATGAAATACTAAAGTAATGGATCTTTTGTATATATTAATCAAATTGTGAACAAAAACACAAACAGATAGGAATACGAATTGATATATAGTTAGTTTTTACATAAATATTTAGGTATCGCTGCACATTCATGGAATATTTTTCAGTCAACAATTCCTAAATGTGTGTGCGTGTATGTGCGTATTAATTCGCTTATCTACCTGAAATATTCTAAAACATTTGTCATTCAACATTGTTTTCCGTTAAATGGTAAAGGCTTAACGTCTATATCTAATCAGCGCAGATAAGAAGCAGACTTAACAACTGAAACGTCAAAAATGAGATCGAAGTCTTTTGTTCAGCCGGACTCTTCTGTTTGATTATCCAACTGATCCGAATGTAGACGGGCGTCTCAAGTGGATCACAAGGTCAACGGGAATGAACTTCAAATGACCACGAAATGGTTCGGTTGACAACGGACCGATCGACACCACGTGGTTTATTTATTCGTTAACGTTACGAGACGCCGTTAATCTAGTTTCGTTATTTGACAAAATCAAGAAAACGTGAGTGGTATCTTCTGGGTATTGTTTTAGGTATTTATTTGCTTCGTCGCGAAAGCAAATGTGACACAAGGTCGGTTTTAATGTGGGAAGAAAACTAGCTCCCCTAAAAGAAGTGCAAAAAGGGGACACTCTGGCAGTATATATATATATATATATATATATATATATATATATATATATATATATATATATATATATATAAATTTGTAATTATCTATAGTACAGAGGGGTTCCCTTCCATTGACCAAGGACCAATTAACTTAAGTGAAGCATCAGAACAGGGTATTTATTTGCTCCCCCACCGAGCAAATTAGGCACAAGGCCGAATTTTTATGTGAGGAGTGAAGGGGAAATGTGGACCAACTCCCTGGGGAGTAGGGGAGCTGGATAGTGACAATTGGTATGAAGGGTTGCCCCTACATTGACCAAGGTCTTATCTGTGGGGTCGCCCCCACATATGGTCTTTGCTTGCAGTATCTGTTCCGGCAGATACTACACTTTGATCTTGGTCCGAAGGCCAAGATGGAAAAATGTTTCCAAATGACGAAATGTGTTGTTGGGTTAGAAGTGTGTGTCCCTCATTTCCATTATTATTTTCGTACGTTGAAATTGAATTTTACTACTTATATAAGACAAATTAAGGCACGACAGCTGTACGACAAAGCACTTCAACTACTTTTGTCTTTATTGTTGTTGTTGAGCATTATTCTTGATGATGATTTTTGTTGGCATTTGTTTCCCCGATATCTTTTTATTTAAACTTCTTTCTAGAAAGATATCGGGTATTTACGGGAGGAAGGAACAACGCAAAGTTTGCCAAGGTCCTTATATAAGTGTTTTCTGGGTTCGAACTTGGCACACCCATGTTGTCAGCCCACGTAGTTAACCACTGAACCATCGTCGCCTCTCTGCTCTTGCTGATTCTCTATTCGTGTGATATTTAGGCACGTCATTCGAGCAACCAAGGATTCTTATGTCAAGAACAACAAGAAGCAACCGATTTTAATTTAGATGAACTAGCATGCTATTTTTTTTTTCTTCCTAAAAATCTTTGTAAAAAAAATGAACATTTTCTTTTTCAGACGAACGGGCAGAAATTTTGGGAAATTAAATAATTTGTTCATATATTTATTTTTCACTGTCGCTTTTTGTAAACATCTATAATATAAATCTCACCTGCCTGTTTAAATGTATATATGAATGAATGTATGAATGTGTGTGTATGTATGTATGTATGTATGTATGTATGTTACAAATAGGTGAATTCGTCGTCGTCATGAACGTTGTGGATTTGTGCCGTTATGAACGCGTTTTCATTTTAAAAACTGTACAACCGGCGAAGCGAACGTCTCTCTATTCTATGTTCTGCGTATTTGGGATTGTTTTACTCTTTTATTCATATTGAATTCACCTATTCGTAACAACCATCATCATCGTCATCATAAATGCTCCTTCATATATATTCTACATGTACGTGTATGTGTACGTGTGTGTGCATATGTATGTACATGCGTGTATGTATGAATGTTTGAGTGTATGTGCATGTTATAATGTGTGTTTGTTCTTGCGTATGTATGTTTGCGTGCATCTGTTTGTATGCATGCTTGTATGTGTACGTGTATATCTTTATTTCAATATGTGTGGGGTGGAGAGGACTCCCAAAAGCCCTGTTAAGGCAACCCCCCTGGGTGAAGCAAATCTCTGATTTAAAAAAAAATACATAAAGCGGGAGACCAGTACCCGCATTAAGCTGGTCTGCAGTTTGATTTGTTGCTGGCTATCTTGCTCATGCTTGTTGCTGGATCGCAACATTTTGAACCGAGAGAGAGACTTAGCTGTCGTACAAAGCTAAAACTCTGTAACATCATCTTTGTATAGCTACTTCCTCAGGCATTTGTCTATAAAAATTGTCCGTGGCGATGGAAAAAGTGTCATGTGTGTAGCCCTGAAATGCTGAAAACATGTAATAATTGATCTGCCATCATTCTATATATGCATATGTGTATGTATGTATGTTAATATATGTACTAGTGTATGTATGTGTATGTATACCTATTTGTATATGTATGTATATATGTATGTGTGTATATATTTTTATTTATTTATTTATTGTGTATACATGTTTATATGTGTTTGTATGTATATACGTATATATATTTGTGTGTATGTATATGTATATGTATATATGCATATATATGTATGCGTATAGGTGCATATACATGTATGTGTAGGTATATGTAGGTAACTTTATGTGAATGTATGTATATGTGCATACATGTGTACGTATATGTATGTGAATATGTATGTATATGTGTGTATGTATTTGTATATGATAGTATATATGTGTATGTATATATATGTATATGTGTGTGCATGTGTGTATGTATATGTTTGTATGTATGTGTTATATGTAGTGTGTATGTATGGATGTATGGATGTGTGAATGTTTATGGGTATGTATGTGTATGTATGTGTGTATATGTATATATAGGTATGTATGCCAAGGACCGTCTTCCATGTCATGTCTGCTTGAGCGGGTGAATTCGCTAAAAAAAAAATAAGGTTATCTTCGGGCTCATGGACTTTCAGTGACTGAGGGAGTGGCACTCGTCTGACAAGAGTTGCAATCATGTATGTATGTATGTATGTATGTATGTCTTGCAAAAACTTTCGACAGAGGCGACAGATTTTCATGAGATCGGTATCATTTTAAAGCCGATCCTTCGGACGGCAAATATCGAAAAATTGGCCCCAAAAATTAATTCCCCCACCCTCAACTGAACACGTTTCTACAGGGATGGGTCGCTTTCATCGCCGATATTTTCGAAAGTCATCACCTCTTTTTGATTGTATAGCCTTAATTTAAATCTACGTCACTTCCGGTTTGGCGATAGGCGCAACAGCTAACGCGTCACGTTTGTTTCTCACTTTTTCCCCCCTTCGCGGTACGGGTTCGAGCCTGCCTGTCTACTACCAATTTATTTTTTTTTGCACTCGCAATTCCTCCCCCCCCTTTTTTTTTTGCTCAACCAACACCCTTACACACACGTCCACTTCCTTTTCCGTCTTCACGTCACGGGTTCTAGCCTGCCTGCTTACTACAACTTTTTTTTTTTTTTGCTCAGCACACACCTACAAACACCCGGGCAACGCCGGGCACGCAAGCTAGTTCATCATATATATATATATATATATATATATGTTGTACACAAATAACGAATAAGCAGGAGCAGTTATCGTGCTTTCTCGTACATTTACTTATTAACAAATAAGTCGTACATTTACTTATTAACAAATAAGTCGGTCACTTAAGTCCACGTGCGCAGATCATGACGTTAAAATCATTAGATACCTATCGGCCGTCTTGAATGACATTTACGCGTTATTTAAATGTAAATTTCAACTAAATTTCATGATGTTAGCGTTGACCGAGCGGTTTGTTCCTTGTTAATAGATTCCTTCATAGCCGGATTCGAATCTCCTGACCCGCGGTAAATGTGACACCCTGCACTGATGATCCCCGAAAGAATGAAACACTAGTGTCTGTAGGTATTAAGAAAAATACTTTTATATATATATATATATATATATATATATATATATATATATATATATATATATATATATATATATATATATATATATTAGAGGGAGGGAGAGAGAGAGAGGAGGACACAGCGTAGAAGGAAGGATGGGCAAACTAATTATAAATACATTTCTGTCCATTATTAAGAAGCAGGAATATATCACAGAAAAGTCTTGCGAAATTCTTGTAGATGCAGATTCTGGTAAAGAGGCGAGAGACCCACAGTTGTCAAATAGTTAGGTATCGCCACGTAGTCGTTCATTTGGCAACACTATGGCGTATACGTTTAGTGAATGAATTCTGTTTTTTCTTTTCTTAAAAAGAACTATAACTTCCGAATTTATGCCTTATACACAAGGGAACGTCTTTTAGAATATAAACAGAAACAAAAGGCATTGGGAACTTTTGCTGACAGCCAGGAAAAAGGATTTTCAAGTAATATAAACAGCTGACGGTGCTTTGACGGGCGCATCAGGTGAGAACTTACGTTCCTTAGAGCCGATATAGCTATTTACTATAAAGTTCAATGTATACATTTTAACCTGTGGATACAAACCTTACTATGATATGTATCCATTATAATAAAGTATTTTTATCTGTTCAAAATAAGCATCATATATGACGTCATAGAAGATCAGAACAAAATAAGCAGATTATATCATGTATGACGTCATAGTAGATTACATCGTATATAACGTCATATCAGATGATGTCACATGACGCATGACACCGGATATATATATATATATATATATATATATATATATATATATATATATATATATATATATATATATATATTAGTGATGGGACGATTCTAATATTTTTCCGGAATCCGATACAATTACCGATTCCGATTCTTTATAAATATCTAAATATTTAAAATAAAGTTGTTATTTTTATCCGATTACCGTAAAAAACACATGTTCAGTGTGCAGATATCTTGCTCAAACGAAAAAATACATTTGCGGGGATGATCTATAGATTTTAGTTTGACTGGTAGTTTAAAATCAATAAATATTTGTTATTTTATTATTACTACCGGCTGTAGAAGATTTTGTTTGAAACAAAATCAAATAAAAAAAGAGATAATTAAAGAAATCGTTTTGACATCGGAAAATAAAGACAATTTTTTCCGATAACGATTCCGATACCCCCAAAAGTTCCGATTTTCCGATTCCGATTAATCATCCCAACACATGTCAAACAGCCCCTCAGTGCGGCTAGACAGGCAACTACCTCAAGCCAGGATTGAAACCTGACCGTCTGTACGACAGGATCGAAACCTGACCGTCTGTACGACGCTATCGGTTATGTGTGAGTCATAAATTTAACGATGTTTTGACATCGCCCGAACTACCTCTGCTCGATTATATATATTATAATAAATCCGTATTCCTGTCTGTTTTTTTGTTTGTTTGTTCTCAATGACGTCAAAGCATATGTATGATATAATAGCAGTTGACGTCATGTATGTGGGCAAAAATGAATAGATTTCCTGGGCAAGGCCGGCAGCCTGCTAGGATATATATATATATATATATATATATATATATATATATATATATATATATATATATATATATATATATATATATATATATATATATATATATATACAGTGATGATCATATTTATTGGCACGGTAAAATAAAAGTTAAATTTTGTCTAATAAATTCTAAAAAAGGGATCAAATTAAATTGCAAAAAACCCTTGTTCAAAATTATTGGCACGATTTATTTAATAATCAATTGTATAGCCTTTGGCCTTGATTACCTTCCTCAGTCGCTTTTCATAGTTTACAACCAAGTTGTTGCACTCTTCAGTAGTAATTTTAGCCCACTCTTCCTGACAATAATCCTCCAATTGAATAAGATTCTTAGGCTTCCTTTGCATTACCCTCAATTTTAATGTTCTCCATAAATTTTCAATTGGATTAAGGTCTGGGCTTTGTGATGGCCACTCCAAAACATTAATATGATTGTCCTCAAGCCATTTCTTAGTCAGTTTAGCTGAATGCTTTGGGTCATTATCTTGCATGAACCACCAACGACGACCAAGTGAGAGCTCTTTAGCAGAGTCTTTCAGGTTTTTATCCAATATTTTAACATAATCTTCCTTTTTTATGCTACCTGTGACCTTAACAAGTCGCCCTGGTCCAGAGGCAGCAAAGGATCCCCAAAACATCAAACTGCCTCCACCGTGCTTCACTGTGGGTATGGTGTTCTTAGGCAGGAAAGCTTCGCCAGATTTTCTGTAAATATAAGACACTTTATTATGGCCAAATAACTCTATTTTCGTTTCGTCAGTCCATAGAACACGTTTCCAGAATGCAACATCTTTATCAATATGACGTTTTGCAAAGGCTAGCCTTGCTTTCAGGTGCATAGGCTTCAATAAGGGAGTCTTTCTCGGACGACATGCTTTTAAACCAGCTCTCTTCAAAACTCTACCAACTGTATGTCGAGATACATTCACTCCAGAGGTGCTCTGTTCATCAACAATCTCCCCAACAGAGATTCTTGGGTTTTGTTTTACTTGTCGAACAATTTTCCGTTCATCTCTTGGGGAAAGAATCCTTTTTCTCCCTCTACCCTCTAAACTCACAACGTGGCCTTGCGATTTGAACTTGTTTATTATGGCTCTAACAGTGGATTTGGGAAGGTTTAGCTTCTTTGAAATCTTATCATAGCCCTCCCCATTGGTATGGCATGCTACAACAAGCTTCCTGACGTCTTCGCTGTGTTCCTTAGTTTTAACCATGGCGATTGAAAATTATAATTTAGTCACTTATAATAGTTTAAATAAATCGCTATCTAAAAATTATCTGAAAAAAATTATTCACTGAATTAGCGTTAAACAAGCATAATATGGCTATAAAAAAGTTCAGAAAGCACGTAAACCGGAAATTGATTGATATTATACTGATACTAAAAGAAAAACAAAGCCGTGCCAATAATTTTGAACAAGGGTTTTTTGCAATTATGTTTGTTGTTCCTTTGTTATTTATTTTTTCTAAAATCCGATTGCTGCATCGGAAAGGCCAGTTAAAAATACATAATATACTTTGTTATTTTCTTTAATTTAATCCCTTTTTTAGAATTTATTAGACAAAATTTAACTTTTATTTTACCGTGCCAATAAATATGATCATCACTGTATATATAATAATTATAAATAACAATTTTTGATACTTTTTTAATTATAATTTTAACAATTAAAAAAACTGTCGACGCTATTCTTTAGTACACTTTTCAAATTATTATACTAATAAAGCGCCGCCTAGTGTCGAATATGTTAGCAAAAGGGGTAGACAATTTATATTTAAATCAAGTTGAAAATGACTCGAGCAAAATAGGCGAGTTGTCGCAAGAATGAACTTTGCTAACTGAGTTCTTTGTTTATTTTAGTTAATGAGAGGGAAACCTATCGTCATACTTTCCCCTAAACATGTCAATTAAACTTATATTAAGTAAAATACTTATTATTGTCATTATTATTTTTTTTAATGGAGAGTAGACAATGCATTGTTGATCCGTGATCGGCAGCTCCCGTAACTCTTGCTTCTCCTAATTTGTCTTTCATTTAAAACAAGTAATTTTTCTGTCAAAGAGAGAAGAAAAAACTATATTCTAGGTCGGCACTGTTTTTGCGTGAGCAATCGCCTGAGATATCGAAATTTTTCTGTTTCTATGTCTATCCTTGTAGACATGTCACTAATAAAGGTGCTGGAGGTAAACGTTTTAACTGGGCTGACGTTATCCGCCTGATAGTCAGAGACTAAAACCTTGGATTAACCATTAAGGAGTACTGGGGCTGCTGTATTTAGTGAATGGATTCATAACCATGCAGTGCTTCTGGTGGGGCTTCTCGATGCCATATTAGTGAGTAATCATGGTTTACAAAAATATTTCTTCGTTTATTTTTCTCCCTTACTTTCCATCTCTGCCCCGCTCTAACCAAATATGTCGACCTGCTCCATAAATCCCAAAACTTCATCATGGAAAGTCTCCAGAAAAAAAATATTGAATCCAAATGTCAAAATTCCAACATAGACACTATGTCCCTTTCTCCAACATCAGGGGTCTACATTTCAGAGGTTGAAACTTAATTACAGGAGACCAAACCAGACCTATTATTCCTAAGCGAAACTGGTCTTGGACCGACTGTTTCCCAGGATGAGTTTATAATTAAAGGATACTTTAACTTAATATCAAATTCCGACCCCCAATATCTGAAGTTAGTTATAAAGTTATGGAAATTGAAAAAAAAAAAAAAAAAATTGTGCTAACCAGCAAAATTAGATTTTTATCTATATATTCCTTTTGTTAACGTGCTTTCCTCCGAAGAGAAGAACCTATCTTCGAAACTCCATGAAATAACTATTTCTCGTATTCCTTATTTTGAAAAAATATTGTGAATTTAATTCTACAATATCGTGACCTTCATTACATTATATATATATATATATATATATATATATATATATATATATATATATATATATATATATATATATATATATATATAAGTACTTCATTTACTCACATAAAATCAATATACGAAAGTATAAATTATGCGTAAACTTTAAGTACTAACTTCAAAAGTGCTCAATATGTAGGTAGAGCTAGTTAGTAAGTTATAAAATTTATATGGCGATTAAGCTACACTGAATATTCCGCGTTTCATCCCTCTAGGACTCTTCAGGCTTATGCGCATATATATATATATATATATATATCTATATATATATATATATATATATATATATATATATATATATATATATATATATATATATATACACACACTACTTAAGTAAGTTAGTTTCTTGGGCCCGAAATAAACCAAGGACCAAAGAGATGTATGAGTGGCTCCTCCTGTCGGAATTGAGGCAAAACCACAGAATCCGGCTCAGATTGTTTGAACATGGCTTTTTGAAAAAAAAAAAAAAAAAAAAAAAAAAAATCAAAACAACTCCAAAGCGAGGCTGATGAAAAAAGGCATAGGTGCCTGTCAGCCATCTTTAAATTTGGCAGGTTATCAACGAATGAAGAAATAGGCATCTGGTTTGGATGGGAAGCGACGAAAAAAATAAAAATAAAATGGGGGAAAAAGTGGTGAAATAATTTTTTTTTGATGCTCGACTCCTATATGGTGAATCGGATTAAGAAATCAAAATTGTAAAAACCAAAGCATGAAAAAAGGATGAAGAAGAGGAAGAAAAAGAAGTAGTAAAAGAAGAAGAAGAAGAAGAAAAAAAAAGAAGAAAGAGGAGGTAAAGAAGACGAAAAAGTGGTAATAGAAGAAGAAAGAGAATAAGAAAAGTAATTGTAGAAAGAGGTGAAGAGGAGTGAAAGATAAGACAAGAAGAGGAAAAGTGTCCTCCTAAGTAATCGATTAGCCTTATTAAGGAAATACATGGAATGAAGAGAAAAGGAGGTGAAACGCAGTGGTATTATTATTTATATTATTAATTATTATTATTAACTATTATTACTTTTATTAAATTTATTATTATTATTATTAATTTTACTATTAATATTATTAATTATTATTATTATTATTATTATTATTATTATTATTATTATTATTAATTTTACTATTAATATTATTAATTTTATTATTATTATTAATTTTATTATTATTATCAATTTTATTATTATTATTCCTATTAGTATTAATTCTATTATTATTATTATTATCAATTTTATTGTTATGATTATTATTATTATTAATTTTATTGTTATAATTATTATTTTATTATTATTATTTATTATTATTATTTTATCATAATTATTATTTTAGTATTATCATTACTATTTTATTATCGGTATATTATTATTAATTTTATTATTATTAATGTTATTATTATTATTCATTAAATTTATTATTATTATTATTATTATTATTATTATTATTATTATTAGTAGTAGTAGTAGTAGTAGTAGTAGCAGATTAAGAAGAAATAAATGGAGTAGTAAGAACAGAAAGAAAAAAGAAGAAACGATAGATTAAAAGAAGTCCCAGAACTAGACGAAGAAAATAAAGAAATAGTCGTGGAGAAAGTAGTAGTAGTAGTAGTAGTAGTAGTAGTAGTAGTAGTAGTAGTAGGAGGAGGAGGAGGAGGAGGAGGAGGGACAACAACAACATCAACAGAACTGAAAAGAAGAAAACAAAAGAGAAGATGAAAAATAGCAGTAAAAGAAAAAAGAAGAAAAAGGAAAAAAAGAAAAGAAGTACTTCTACTAGGATAAAACTAAGAAGATAAGAAAAAAAAGCAGTAGAGGATAATAATAATAATAATAATAATAATAATAATAATAATAATAATAATTAGAACATTCAGTTTTCAGGTTTTACCGGTTTATAGTTGCTGATTTGTAGAAAGGTCATTTTTAAACATTTGTAATTTATTTTATGCATATTGTTATTACTTAAAACATATCACCATGCTTAATTTATAATTTTTTAAATTTCATATTATTAAAGCATCATTCATATATTTTATTGTTGCAATATTCTCATCTGTGTTGACTCGAATACAACCCGCTTTTAGTCAACAGAAAGGGAATCATCTTCCACCATGATAATGCTCGTCTTAATTTTTTTTTCCGATCTTGGCTATTGATAAATACGAGGGGCGTGCAATAAGTAATGCCCCTGACCCACTTCCTGTTGTCTGATCTCGATGAAATTTTGCATGTGCAATGATTTATATCTCTACGGGTTATGTGGCAAACTACAGCTCTGAACTAATTGTGGTTTCTGTTTTACAGGTGTTTGAACTGAGTCAGGTGTGAAATGGAGCCTGTTGAATGTCGAGCAGCGATCCGGTTTTTTGTATTTGAAAGTATGCACACCACAGGAGACTTTTGATGAAATGAAAGAAACTTATGGTGATAATGCTCCATCATATGACCTTGTAAAACGCTGGCATCGTGAATTCAAACATGACCGGAAGTCTGTGGAAACAGCTCCCAGGCCTGCCATTGATGAGGCATCTGTCCGTTAAGTTGAGGCTTCCACTTTGGAAGATCGGCGCATTATTATTCGCCAAATAGCCCAAGTTGTCAAGATTAGTACAGGGTCTGTGGAAACTATCATTCATGACCATTTGCATATGCATAAGGTGTCTGCCAAATGGATTCCCAGGTTGCTCACACCATTCCAGAAGCGAGAACGCGTCGAGTGTTCGAGGATGAATTTGGAGATGTACCAAGAAGATGAGTCAAAGTTTTTCAAAAGACTGATTACACAGGATGAAACCTGAGTCAATCACTATGATCCAGAGACCAAAGCTCATTCAATGCAGTGGAAGCACTTGGACTCACCACCCCCAAAGAAGGCAAGAGTGTAGCCCTCCACTGGCAAGGTCATGCTCACAGTCTTTTGGGATCAGGACGGAGTAGTGATGACAGATTTCCTGGCAAAGGGTACCACAATTACAGGAGCCTATTATGCTTCACTTTTGAGGAAATTAAGGGAAGCTATCAAAATCAAGAGGCGGGGCAAGATCAGCAAAGTTACCTTCTTCCTGCAGGACAACACTCCGGTCTACAACTCGCATGTCGCCAGATCAGAAACACGGGAATGTGGTTATGAAATCCTTCCCCATCCTCCCTACTCTCCTGACCTTGCACCCTCTGACTTTCACCTCTTCCCAGCCATGAAGTTGTTTTTGAAAGGAAAGCGTTTCCCAGATGATGCAACCTTGATTTCTGGAGTCACGTCATGGTTGGAGGACCAACCTAAGGTGTTCTACAAAAACGGTCTTCAGAGCTGCATCAAACGATGGAAGAAATACATAACTCTGGGTGGTTCCTACGTAGAGAAAGACTAATAACTGTGCCAAGTTTCGTTGCTCTACTGCTATGGGAAGTGGGTCAGGGGCATTACTTATTGCGAGGCCCTCGTATATATCAAAATTAAATCATTTCTAACCAAAAATATCTCCGATATTTTAGCCGAGTTTGGTGTCGATTGGCCACGCGATGTGGACGCTAGGATGCAAACATACATACATACATACAAATAAACAAAATTAAATAAACGACCATAGTACTAACAAGCAAACAAATGAACATACGTACAAACAAACGAACAAACAAATAAGCGCACAAACAAACAAACAAACAAAGTAACATAGTACAAACAAACATAAAACAAAGAAGCAAACGAACACACAAACGGACGAACACACAAACAAACATACGCACAAACAAACAAAAAAGTAAAACAAACGAACAAAGAAATATACATACGTACAATCAAAAACCAACAAACGAACGAACACACGTAAAAACAAGCATACATAAAATAAACAAAGAACAACGAAAGAAACGAACATACGTACAAAAAAACAAACAAACAAACAAACAAACAGTTACAAAGTTGACCGAAACAGAACATTCTTGAGGAAAGTAATTATAATAGTGTATGTGATTATTTTAACACAATTTTTTGTCTCAAATCCATATGCAACAATAGTTGAGAATTCAGCGACAACATTGTCTCCCTAAAATATTCATGAACATTGTTGTCTCCCTAAAATATTCATGAACATTGTTGCTGTATTAATGTAAGACTGTCCCCTTTTCTGAAGTGTGCGACGATCTCCCGAACTGATCTTATCTGGATGAATAACGAAACAGGTTTTTTTTTTTTTTTATACAGTTTGTTGCCGGTTTGTAGACGGGGCATTTTTAAACCATTGTAATTTATATTACGCATTTTTTAAATCCCTATTTACTTGCTTCCCCACGAGGGCAGAGTTAGACACAAGGTCAGTTTTTATGTGGGGAAAATCCAGCTTCCCCAAAAGGGGTACTTAGGTTAAGAACAAAAATAAAACTTGTCTCAGTCATGGACGATTTCTCCTCCACTGAACAAGGACAGAAAAAGTGAAGTGTAGCATCAGAACAGATACTACACTGTGATCTTGGCCCGAATTGTTATTACTTAAACATATTACCATGATTAATTTATATCCTTTTTGTTGCAGATTATCAAAGCAGCATTCGTATTTTTTCTTGCAATGAAAACGACCTTCTTCACTCAACAGGAAGTGGGTCATCTTTCGATCATGATAATGTTCGCCCCCACGCAACACTGATCACTAAAGATCTAGGAGAATTCGGTTGAGAAATTTTGCCCAATCCTGTATAGTCTCCTGACCTAGTTCCCTCGGATTATCACTTATTTTGAGGACTACGAACCTATTTAAATCGCATCACGAGAGAAAATTGAACATAAATAGATTCTTGTGTTATGTTGATTAATCGGACTATTATTCTCATCTTATTACGTTTCGGTCGCTGCAATCTGCGACCTTCTTCGAGTGTTGAAAACATGCTTCTTTTTCCCTACTAAAGAAAAGAGGGTTGGCTCTGCATTATAAGAAATTCGAACCGAAGGTTTGAGGGTGGATTCGTAGAGCATAAAGAAGGTTCAATCTTCAGGGGTCACTAAGATATTTTTTTAAAGGCTTTCCTATGACTCAATTTTTCGGGATGTCTATACTAATTGTTAATATTAGTGAAAAAAAAGGTGTTTTACGAAACAGAAGGTCGCAGGTTGCAGCGACCGAAACGTTGCGCTAATAACACTCAAGATGAAAATAATAATCCGATGAATCAATATAACACAAACATTCACATCTCATCTCAAAAATTCAGAATTACATCAATATATTCATATTTCACACCAAAAGCTAAATTATTTTACAAGAGAAGCATTTATTCTAATAATTATATTTTTCCCGATTCCGATACAATCATTGATTCCGACTCCAATTCTTTTAAAAACTATATTTAGCTATAGATTGTTATTTTTAATTTTTTTTTTTTTTTTTTTGCATTACCGTAAAAACATACGCAAAAAAAAATTACATTTCTGTTTCGATCTATGTCGATTTCAGTTTTGCTGGGTAAGTTAAGAACAATAAATATTCGTCATTTTATCATCGGTACCAGCAACGGAAAATTACGTTTAAAACGCGCGCGCGCACTCACACACGCACACGCACGCGCACACGCATACACGCGCATGCGCACACAAATACATACACACACAAAAAAGAATTGTTTTTGGCATTGGAAAATAAGCACAATTTTTTCTGATTCCGATACAGACTCCGATACCGATTCCGATACCTGAAAATGTCCCGATTTTTCCGTTTCTAGTTCCGATTCGTCGTCCCAACACTACCTAAATGCTCCTTGTCAGATGAAATCACGTTATAGAAAACAAACGTCGTTATTATTATGAATAAAGATAAAAAAAACCTACAGTTTTTCATTCCGTAATGCCTGCTAGACACTGTCTTCTAGTGTCTAAGATCTCTCTGTACAAGTGTTTGTCAGGACAATCTGATATGAGGATACTTTCCCTACAAGTAAATCTTGACTAAATATTAAAAATAAGCTCAAATAAAACCCCTTTAATACGACTACTTTACACTGGCTTATACGAGAATTGGTACACCTTTTCTAAATCACGTTACCTATAGTAAAATCACTAAACTGGATACTCCACTAATTCTTATCCTGGAATCCAAGAAAGATATATTATAACATATTTAAATGATCAATTAGGAAGAGGAAAATTAATGTTCTTAACTTTTTTACTAACTTAACATTTGAGAGATAAGAAAACTGTAATGGAATTAGTGTTGGGACGATTAATCGGAAGAGGAATTAGGAATCGGAAAAATCGGAACTTTTGAGGGTATCGGTATCGGATAAACGATTCTTTTAATTGCCCTTTTTATTTGATTTTGATTAAAGCAAAATCTACTGCCGATAGTAATAATAAAATAAGGAAAATCTATTGATTTGAAACTACCACTAAAACTAAAAATCGATAAATCACCCTTCATAAGTGTATTCTTACGTTTGAGAAAATATGCGCACATTTAACATGTGTCTTTTCTTTACTGTAACCATGAAAAATAACTTTATGGTTAAATACTTAGAGATTTATAATGAATCGGAATCGGGAAAAAATATTGGAATCGTCCCATCGCTAAATGGAATACTCGAATATCTATGAATCTCATATAGAGATCAAGGGGCACCTTGATTTCTGAGAACTTGTTGAAGCAAAATGAAACAAGCGTAAAGGTACTTGTAAAACGAGTACAGGGATTCAACCTTGTGACGATGCGAGAGAAGCTGGAACTTGACAGTCCATACAGGACCTATTTGTGGTTAGAAGTTCTTCCTTGGATTCTTTACAAGAGGGATGGGCTAGTGGTTAATGCACCAGCCCAGATGGAGCAGAAATATTCCACGTAACTGTGTTCGTTATTATCGAAATATATACTGGCACGCATTATGGAATTATCTGAGCAGTCAAATTCTATTAGCTTTATTTAGTTCACTTACTAGCATGGGTATGGATGAAATAGAATAAGGAATCAATGGCAATAGGTATTGCGTTTTGCTTTTTCAAATGATCTAATATGGAGTTGATTATTTTTTTCTGTTTTACTAGCGTGTAACCTCTTATCAAGGCTCGAAGACTACTCAAGGATAAGTCATGTAGCGGGGTGTACATATCGAGGACGACATATAGCGGAGGATGAGACATTCATATAGCAGTGTACACGGCGACTACGGTGATGACAATTCTTTCGGACTTCATATTTATGATAGAATGTGAAGAGATGTGAAATGGACACTTCTTTTTAACACGGAGAAGGGAGAGATACATTATTTATGAAGGGATACCGTTAACGCTTTAGAAAGGAGGTTTCATACAAAGTTCTTTTTACAAGACGAATTACAAAAAAAACACATTACCTTTCGGTGGATGACAAACGAAGACATGAAGACAATTATTTCAGCTGGATGAGATGATGATCAGGTATTCGAATTCCTTGAAGAATTACATTGTCCTCCTGTCTCCCTTTCTGTGTCGCTTCCGAACGGTGCTTCGGCTAACTCACTCTTCCGACTCTAACTGTCAACTCCGAACCCTCTGTCTTCTCTCTCTTCTCTCTGCCTGACTGACTCTGACTGACTGAATATATTGTAATCTATCTTTATTTGTAACGTCCGAAACGTGCTCAACCATGTGATTGTCTCCTCACGTGGATTTACATACATATGTCTCTAACACGTCTTTGGCAACAAAAAGAACATTCCTAAATTGATTTCCATTGTCCTAACTCTGATCTCTAGTTGTATCGTTATTTCTAACATATTGGACAATTCTCTACATTCCTACTATCGTATCTAAACTGCAATATGTATTCTTTTCAACTTTTGAATACTGGGTCCGATTCTAGCCTTTTCTTTTGATAAATATTTTTTTGCAATCTTGTTTACTTTGTTTCTCTAATTACAGAGATCTGTCCCCTTTCATGTATAGCATAAGTGTTCTTGAGAGAATTGGAAATGATGAATGAAATTGCTAATCATGTCTTATAATGCCAATACTTAGTAGAGAATGTGTTCCATTGTTTCTCTGGAATTTCCATAAGGCTAGTTGCTTAGTGTTTCTGGATCTCACCTACCAGTATCTTTCCAAATATTCAATCTTGTTCGGTTCAGGATAACCCGGTCTTTCCTTGGGAGATCTGTTCCCTGTGAGAAATGCTTTCTGATTTCTCGGATAACTTCGTTCAAGTAGTCCTTCTAATCATTTCATTTTTTTAATGCGGAAGTTTTCAGACCGTGCGGGGTCAAGGCTGTCGCTATCCAGAATTGATTCTTTACGTGAACGGTTCAGTAAGAATACGTCAACATTGAACCTAAAAGAACCATGTTGTATTCAGTTGGGAATCACCTCCCTGGTATTGTGTTCCATTGAAGTTTTGCTTACTTTTAGATACACAAAAGAATAAAATAGCACTCTTTATAATGGCTAAGGCTAGACGAGGTTTCGTTGCGAATGTTTTTCCCATGGAGTGGTGGTGGTGGTGGTGGAGATTGGATCTCAGTCCCATTTTACTTACCTCCCCACGGGGACAGAGTTAGACACAAGGTCGACTTTTTGAAAATAGGAAAAATCCGGGTTCTCCAAAAGAAGTATTGTAGATTGGGGCAAGAATAAAAATTGTCTCAGTTTAGAAGGATTTTTACTTTACTGATCGAGGACATGAAAGATGAAATCTAGCATCAGAACATATACTACACTTTGCTCCGAGCCATTGGATTGGAGGTTATCGAGCACCTGTTAGGGATAGAGTAGAATTTCTGCTAAACAAACTACCCACAAGGCGTCCTATGATTCACAAATGAGCATGCTGGAATGTGCATTGTAATTTATTAATGGCGTCACGTGTCTGGCACCTTCTTTTTGCTGTGTGTTGTATTTGCTGTGCGAGACTGGCCAAGGGTTAAAAGAGCATGAACGCGTCCAGGAAGGAAATGATCCTTCGACTATGACATACTAACCTTTCCCAGAAATTTATTGACTCCAAGAACAATGCGTTTTTGCGTTTCCATTATAGATATATAAATGCCATTTTCGCAAGTTGGTTTAAGTACATTTAATCGTACGGAATTTAGTTTGTCTAAACATGTTTTTGTAGCAATTGTTTCTTATTTTATTTTTTTATATCTTTATCATGCTGTTTTTCCCCCGTTCTTTTAAATTTCTATTGTTATAAAAATGCCAGTACTCTCTGGTCTACTTATTAAATAGCTTTAAAAACATCTAAATGTAATGAACGTATTTAAGTCATGTTTTTTTAAGGACTTATTAGGCACTTCCTCTACCCGACGCTTTCTCTCTAT
The DNA here is from genome assembly GCF_053919585.1 of Euprymna scolopes. NCBI lineage: Eukaryota > Metazoa > Mollusca > Cephalopoda > Sepiida > Sepiolidae > Euprymna > Euprymna scolopes. The sequence continues at coordinate 143,986,611 of NC_136483.1, forward strand.
ACCCCCCTGTTCTCCCCCCTCTCTCTCTCTACTAAGCGCACGCACGCACGCTCCCTCCCCTTCTCTTTCTCTCTCTGTCTGTCTCTCTCTCTCTCACACACACACAACCTACACGCATTTAGTTAAGAAAATAAGACGTTCTCTTTAGTTACGGAAGTTCTTAATAGACTCTGACTCTGTGCGTATATATATATATATATATATATATATATATATATATATATATATATATATATATATATATATATATATAGCATAATCACGTTGACACACCGGTTCTCGCTGGATCACCGAATTAAGCAACGTTGAACCTGGTCAGTACTAAATGGGTGACCATTTGGGACTTCCAGGTGCTGTATGTGTTCTCTGCTTATCTCGGCATTGTTTCCAGTCGTCCTGGACTTCTCCTTGCCACTGGACTCAAGCAATGCCGATTCAAAAGAGGTGTGGTTGGAGATTGCGTGACCCTTGCCTCACAATTACACGCGCAGCTGCCCTTACAGGGGGTATCCTTTGTCTTTCGAGTGAACGGACGCACCAATATATATATATATATATATATATATATATATATATATATATATATATATATATATATATATATCCTTTAGAATATCGACCAAATTAGCTCAAATAATAAACTCAATGAAGATGTTTCCGACTTTAGATCACGTACACACACACTTTTTCGCTTAGCCAATAGAATGCAATTATGAGCATATATATGACTGAACTTTATGTATATATAAAAATAAAAAGTTGAATTGAAGCCTACTTACATTAGTATTAAAAGCCTACTTTCCTTATTTAAAATTACTAAAACGAACTTCTTAACAGTCTCAATCATTGATATCACAAGAGACTAATTAAAGGTTCATTAATTTTCATATTTGAAAAACGAACTTTCATCGATTAATTATTTATTTTTTTGTGGTTACTTATTTGATGATTGGTTTCAATTATCTATTACGCGTATCTATTTTTGCATATTTTCTATATTGTGCATACCTGCGTAGTATTTAAGATAAAAAGTTCTGGCAAACGCACACACACACACACGATTACTTAATTTAATTACATAAATTAATATATATATAATTATGCGTAAATTTATATATATAATTTTATCGTAAAATTTTCAGTATTTACTTCAACAGTGCTCAATATATAAGTAGAGCTAGGTAGTAAGTTATGAAAATATATGTGGCAATTAAGCTTAATTGCCATATATATTTTCATAACATATGTATATATACATATATATATATATATATATATACATATTATATATTTTATATATACATATTATATATTATATATATATATATATATAAGTGTGTGTCAGTATATATATATATATATATATATATATATATATATATATATATATATAAGTGATCTTATCTGTGTGTGTGTGTAGAAAGTATCTACCAAACTACTCTCTTAAATCTACAGATTTCAAACTTGATAAATAGTAAATGTGGGACAATTTAGATTTTGTTTTTAGTCGGTAAAAATAACTATTAAGTGATCAAAATTGAAAAAAAATAAAATAAAGGTTGACCTTGGCAGGAGTAAGTCGAATAAAGCTGTTACTTTTGCCCACGTGTAAAGAAAAAAACAGTTGCTTAATTTTTCACCTTTCTTACCTATATGTCGTAGGCTCAAACGCTAACGACGCTGGAGCGCTAAATAACGACTAAAGTTTTAGTTTCGATTCTAACTGATGTCACCCAAGTCATTTTTTTTTATAATTTTTGAAATCGTTACTATGTATTGGGTACAATATAATAATAAAAAGAGAATTGACTCAATAATAAACATCTACATGAAATAAAATGTAAAATTTATGTGGATTTTATGACCGAACAACTGTAATGTCCCGGAAAAAATTGCCCCCCCCTAATATTTAAAGATTTGTAGAGGGTGCTGAGTTTCTAATGCATCGTTCTAGTAAATCGATCACCTACTTTCAAACCACTTTACGATTAGACCAAATTTCGCGAATTCAGTTTTTTTTTAAGAGCATTTTGGCTTGTTTGGCTCTTTTAATTATTTTTTCGAATTTGGCTTGAAATTTGTGCTTTTTCGATTATTTGATATAAATATTTATCATTATTTTCAAGCTTCGTCCACCGACATTTACAAAGAGTTTGCCCAGACGAATTAAAAAAAATGCAGCGGGGGGGGGGTGCATTGTTTTATTCTTTTGATAATCTGATAGATTAGTATCCATCCACTAAAAAAAAAAAAAAAAATGAAAAAAAACGACGAAAAAGAGAATATGGGTGTCTTGTTGGTACACGTCGACCATATGTATATATTCGCACTCTTCCAAGTCGTCTCGTTTACAATTGTTAAAAACAAAAATAGATGTGGCGTATAGTAAAACCTAACTAAACATGTAGTTTGCTATAAAAACTAACATTTTCTTCAACATCCGCGGTCAAAGATGCAAACATTAAGTTTGTAAGATGAAGAAATAAGAAGAATCGTGAGTTCATTTGTTTATTACTCCAAAACAAAGATTTAACAATGGTTGTGAAAAAAATGTACAAAGTAAAAACAAACACAAAACAAAATAAGCAAACAAACAAACAAACAAACAAACAAACAACAATAAAAAAGCAACACACACACACACACACACACACCAAAAACGAAGCAAAGAGAGTGCGAATAAATAAATACCCATGTGATGTAACAAGTTTAATCTGCCGAGATTGTCTTACTTGGTCTGAGTATAAATTATTACAAAAGTATATACTACTACTACTACTACTACTACTACTACTACTACTACTAATAATAATAATAATAATAATAATAATAATAACTATAATAATAGCAGCAGCAGCACTAGGAACATCCCGAAAAAAGAATGGGAGAAATTGGAATCAAAGGAATGACTGAAAATACAATAAACAATAATAATGAAAACAGCTGAAATATTAAGAAAAACCCTTGAATGTGGAAACTAACACACAGGAGCAACAACAGCGGTCCAGACAAACTATTGAAAAGGCAAAGCATGAAACACTACATGGAACCAAGAACACTGAAGCTGCATATCTACAAGTTCTTTAACTCAGCACCACTCCCATTCTCCCATTGCCATATTACTGCCCCCCCAAAAAGAGTGAGACCAAATAACCAAGTAGAGTCAAGGAGGAAGGAAAGATCGAGGAACTGAACAGGCTTCCGCCGGATAAGTGCAGCAAAGAGAACTGGGACCATGGGGAGGCTTATTGCCATTCAAATTCCAGCAAAGACCAATAGCCGCTGTCAACGAGAAATCAATGGCAAGAAACTGTTACGATAATGCAAATTTATTTGCAAATGTTATCGAAAGAGGTGGAGAGTACTGGAAACCTGGGAAGACTTGTTGTCACTCAGCTTCCAGGGAACACCACAGGCTGTTTTCAAGGCGAGATCTTTGATGATTTGTGTGCCAATACTACTACTACTACTACTACTACTACTACTACTACTACTAATAATAATAATAATAATAATAATAATAATAATAATAATAACTAGCGGGACCTGTGGAAATTCCACAGCCGCATTTTTCATATGTAATATATTGTTGCTGGGCATGCTATGAGCGTTCTGTTCAGCATGAATGAAGGCACAATCATATTATTCTACTTTTTTATTAAAACTGTATCGCCCCCTTACTAAAATAATAACTTTGATATATTTCCTGGGCTGATCTTTGATGACTTGTGTGAAAGCTCCTTGTGAGCCAATAATAATAATAATAATAATAATAATAATAATAATAATAATAATGATAATAATGATAATAAAACTTTTCAAATAGATATATTATAAGCAAAATTGAATGCTAAGTATTGAGTTCATTTTAATAACTGATATTTCTATCCCTTTTAGAATTATATAAATGTAATTTACGTTGGGGTAATCTCTTCATATGCATACATGTGTATATTATATATATATATATATATATATATATATATATATATATATATATATATGTATATATATGCATGTTTGCGTGTTGTAATGTTCTTCCGTTATTTTTAACGATGTTTATTACCGATATCAATTAGCCTCTCTGCTTCTTGGAGAGTTGTAACCCATTGCACACGCCTCATATTATCGTTCAATTTTTAGGGACGCGAACACACACATATTTGTTGGTTATTTTTATTTAGTTATCCACGGACACGTGTTTCGAATCTTGTCATAATCAACCACGCTAATGAGCCGTTGTAACGGCGAAACACGTATCCATAATAACATTTACATGCACTCATTATATATTTTTGTTTTAGGCTCATTACTGTTGGGTCCCGATTTCGAATGTCGCTAGATACAGCCACTCTGATAGGTCGTAGACGACGAAACATGTGTGAGTGGATATATATATTCAATTATTATAGTAAAAAGTAATTATATATATAATTATTATAGTAAAAAATAATTATATATATAGAATAAATGACAAAAAGTTATATTCCAAAATTCATGATGTTGACCATCTTATAATTTATTCCTTTAATTTAGTTGACTTATACAATAAATAAATAAATACATATATATATATATATATATATATATATATATATATATATATATATATATACAAGTCGAATTGCAATATTTAAACACGTTAAATATTAGTTTATATTAAAATTTCAAATTATAAATAAGCAAAAATGATAAATGGAAGTGTAGGAGCATATAAAACATGTTCTTAATTTAACTTAGATTACTGATAAATAAAAACTCACAAATATAGATTAGCTCATATTGAAAAGTTTTAAATAATAATATATAATTTAATTTATAATGCAAATTGGATTAATAAATAAATATTATATAATAAAACAATAATAAAACTAGATAAATATATTATTTATCAATATAATAAAAAATCGTTTAATATAACTAGGTTTTATTAAGGGAAATAACTCATTTTAATATAAAATTGAATTATCGACCTTTAATTGTTTTTAAACAAATTACGATAAAATATTACAAAGAGAAATTTTATATTAACATTAAGTAAGATTAATGAATAATAATCAAATGACAATAACAGACTTATAATTTATATAATAATAAATTTAATTAAAATAGTAAGATAACTGAATTATATATTGTCATAACCAGAAAAAAATACATATATTTTGTAATTAGTTTCGTTTAAAATTAAATAAATATATAGACATATGTTATATATAATACAATTATTTATATTATCTAAATAAATATATATATATATAATTATAAATTATAAAGTAATAAAATGCTAAATAGTTGTTTTTAATAATGTATATAAAAATGAATACAATTTATTGATACGGAAATGTAAATTTTCATGACTTTACTTGAAAAGTCAAAAAATGGCGTATTAAAAGATAAAATCAAATGTAATTAAAACTTCTCTTCCGATTTTCGGATTTCGTAGTCATGCACATGCATTTTATTGTCTTTTAATAGGTTGATAGTTAATATTTCTTCTGAGGAGTTAAGGGCAGAATAGATTCATTGATTGATATAATAATTAAATGAATGATTTTGCGCTATGAAACAGTTGCTGTTAAGAATTATGAATGCCTACCTAATTAAAGGAATAAACTGTAAGATGTTCAACATCATGAAATTTGAAAAATAGACTATTACCATTTATTTGTTATATGCTCTGTAATTACATTGAGCTTCTTAAATTAAGAACTTGTATAAATAAAAGGTGAAATATAATTGAAAAACCATATTTCCACAGGAATATATATATATATATATATATATATATATATATATATATATATTATTGACTATAATGATTATTAAATACCTACAGATACTAGTGTTTCATCCTTTCGGGAATCATCAGTGCAGAATATCACGATTAACGCCAGTCGAGAGATTCGAATCCCAGCAACAGAAGTCATGTATGGTTTCATTAGCAAGGACCCGAATCATTCGGCTACCGTCAAGCGCGAGTGATACAATTGAAATTTAAACATTAATTCTTATTAATATTTAACGTCAGTCGCAGTAATCTAATCATTATATGACGATCTGCGCGCATAAGCTAAGTTGACCGACTTTATTACAACTGAATGTGCTCAACGATAAGGAACAAGTATCTTAAATTATTATAATTAAATTATTATTATAATTATTAACTTTTCTGATTATTTATATACAAATATATATATATATATTCATATATATATATTCATATATATATATATAACATCAGAAATGTTCATAATTATATATATATATATACCAACAAACACTAGTGTTTCATGATTTCGCAATTATCAGTGTAGGAAATGACAAATACTACTGGTTGGGGGATTCGAACCCAGCTACACAGTTACCCTCAACTCTATTTGCTAGGATGTTACCCACCGCATCTATTCAGAGAAATGCCAAATGCGGGCACAACAGTAAAGCAACCAAGAGTATTCTAACGAGCGGAACTCGTATACATTGCATAACGCTAGTTGATTACCTTTTTATTGTGTGTGTGTCCGTGGATAACTCTTTTCTATATACATATTTTGCAAAAATGTAGTCTACCGTGAAGAAACCGTATCTTTACTTGGGATAAAGCAGGGTGGGGGTGTGGTAGGCTAGAGCCAACGCTGTGTGTAGATACTCTATAAGGAGGTACAACTTGTTTTTCTTTTCAGGCAAGGAAAATGGCACAACCAAATGTCTAATCATTTGACAAAATCAAGAGTCAATGTAGACGGTGTTGCATGGAACGGGTGTAATATCAATCTCGTTGGTTTCAGGGTGGGACATGTTTTAAACAGACGGATGACGACAGCGTAACAATAAAACTGGGACAGTTCATTTGTTATATTTTGGGTAAGAGAGAGAGAGAGAGAGAGAGAGAGAGAGAGAGAGAGAGAGAGAGAGAGAGAGTAGAATGCACGAACTCTATAGAGCACATATAAAAATACACGCAATACAATGCAATCTAACTTGGCTGGGAGTAAGTGATGGGTAGGTCTAAAAGCCAAAATTAGAACCTTCTCCGTCAAGTATGCCCAGTGACTCGCACTAGATAAGGCCAAGACGAAGAAGAAGCTAGAGCAGAAACTAGCCCGGGCTACGGGGGAGGGTGATAGGGTTAGTCAGGAACTAGCTAAGCAGGACCTTCTGCGTGAGAATAGCGAGCGTTATGAAGGTCAAATAGTCAGAGCTAGGCTTAGAAAAGTAGGCAATGAAGCAGTCAATTCCAACACTGATGTGCATCATGAAATTTCTAGGTGTGGCTCGGACAAGCACATTGCAAAGGTAAGACAACCAGATGGACGCACCCTTGAATCGATTCGGGAGATCTGCAAGGGGTTTCGAGAACATTTCGAGGAGCGTTTTACGCAGCAGTCCGATCTTCCGGTCCTTGAGTTTAGCGACTATTTGGCCGACTCTCCTCGCCTCGAGGTGGCTAGAGCGGCTAGTTGCAAGGGCCGGGTGATGGAGCGGGAGGTTTTTACTGCGTTGAAGCAGGTCAGCTGTAACAGATCGCCAGGACTCGATGGTCTGCCATACGAACTGTATTTGATGCTGTCGCCCATGTTTCTGCCTCTTCTGACGGATGTGTTCAACCATTGGTTTGCTCAGGGATCCATCCCAGGGCAAGTCACCAAGGGAGTAATCACATTGCTGAGGAAGGGTGACGGGCATGGTGGGGAAGAGTTAGACGATTACAGGCCCATAACTCTGCTAAACACAGAGTTGAAGATTTTGGCCAAGGTCCTGTCGAATTGGCTGCAGGTTGTTATCAGCGAGTTGGTTGAACCGGAACAGAACTACGCTGTGAAGGGGTGATCGATTCAGAACAACTTGCATCTGATCCTAGAGGGAGGGATAGATGACGACACGGAAGCCGCACTGATCAACTTAGATCAGTCCAAAGCTTTCGATAGGGTCGACCATCGTTTCTTGGCATCTGTTTTAGAGGCCGTCGGTTTTAAACCGGACTTCTGCAAGTGGATCTCCGTGATGTATCGACAGCCCACAGCCGTCGTGCAAGTCAACGGAAAGCGCTCAAAACCCTTTGTTATCTCTTGGTCGGTTCGTCAGGGCTGTCCGCTGTCGCCCCTGCTCTATGTCCTGGCTTTGGAGCCCCTGCTCCGCAAGCTGAAACGTGGGGAGACAAATTCGGCCCTGCGCGGAATTGCAATACCCGGTGGCTCAGCCGCCAAGGTATCCGCATTCGCCGATGATGTCACGGTCTTTGTGTCGAGCTTCAGAGACATTGAGATCGTGTGCTCGCTCAGTATGAAAGAATTACAGGAACCCAGATAAACCGCAGCAAGTCAGTAGGACTGCGGTTGGGCGCCTGGAGTGGCAATGCCAACCTACCGGCGCCCTTCAGCTGGACAGATGGCCCGGTTCGGATCCTCAGTGTATGGTTCGAACCGGGTCTCCAACTTGACAAAAATTGGTTGGAGGTACGGTCAAAGGTGGAGGCTGCAGTCAATTCGTGGCTTCCTAGGAAACTTTCCTTAAAGGGTAGAGCTGAGGCGTGCGCCACTTACGTCTTTCCTCTCATCCTTTACCGACTGGCCTGCACAACACCCAACAGCTCTCGTCGAACTCTTGTCCTCACTTCTTTGGGACAGAGGAAGACACTGGGTGAGCAGACAGGTCTGTATTCAACGTCCGTGTGAGGGAAGCTTGGGAATGCCGGACTTGAAGTGTCATTGAGACGCTGAGAGGCTGGCCTTCCTGAGCCACTATATGCAAGATGACCAACCGTGGCACCCCATGGTTACTACCGCCTTCCCTGACCTCGTTCTTGACCCTACTATTGAGAGCCGTTGCAGGCCGCAGGGAGAATCTGTCTACATGGAAGAGTGCCGAGCCGCGCTAAAATGACTACCAAGGTCCAGCAACCTTGTGACTGCTACCCGTAGAGAACTCCATAGGGATCTAGTGAAGGGGGCTGCTGACGACCCACTATGTGCGCATTTTGGTTGGCAGCAGAGTGAGATCCGCTCCGCGTGGAGCTGGGCGCCAGGTTCGAGTCATCTGAACAATTCGGAGTTCTCTCTGACCTGGCGATTGGCCCGAAATGCACTTCCACTCAACAACGTACAATGCAGTTCTGGGTTTTTGGAGTCGCCTGATTGTCCCCGTTGTGGGACAACGGCCGTAGAAACGACTGATCATGCTTTCTTCGATTGCTGCGAACTCCGCCGGTACTGGTCGTATGTTAGTGAGGTGACGGCTGGCATCGATCCTGAGCATCCTCGCCCAATTACCGTATCCAATGTCGTGGACAATGTGAGGCCACCGTGGGACCGGGAAAGACAAATGGTGTATGTTACAATCCTGGGCGTGGTGAGAATAATGATTTGGACGTCGCGTCTGCAAGGTTGCCGGGGGGGGGGTGTTGTCTTTTTCTGATCAGGATCTGATCGCTTTCTTTAAACACCAACTACGGGTGAAGATCAGATGTGATAGAAGAAGGCTGCATCGCGCGACGTTTGACAGAAGATGGATACATGTAGCAAGTCTGTGTGTATGAAGAGGAGCCAAATTTGAATACGTGTTCCCCGCCTAGGTGTAGAACGCGCAGTTCCGTAAAGTAAAATTTAACAAATAGCCTCTCAGCTAGCTGAGTGTGTGTTCCATCCCTCCATGATTAGGAAGCCTCCAAGATCCCCATCCCCTCTTTCTTGCAATTTTTGTTTTCACCCCCTCCTCTAAATTTCACCCATCTTGGAGAGAAAGAAATACAAACTAACCCTCATTCCTTACCCACAAAATTTTCTTTTCTCCATTCACCTCCATCTAGAGGGCATCCCCACTTAAAGACTGACCCGCAGAAGCCAGGTTCCTTTTACAAACCTAGTGGAACGGGCAGTCTATCAACTAGACGGGGATGGGAGGGTCCTACTAACCTCCCCCTTTTTTTTCCCCGCCCTCGACACAAATGAATTATTGTACCATTTTTATTGTTATCTGTTTTTTTGTTTTTACACGTCAATAAAAAATGTTTTAAAAATTGGGAGTTAAGTAGGACGTCCCCCAGTATGAAAGGGTGAATGTGGTATTATGGTGAAAGATACTAGCTGGGAGAAACTTTTGATTTTGTTTAGTTCTGGAGTGACAAGGATGACCAACGACACCCACAATCCCCCCCGTTTGAGTTGGCCATGTGCCTAAGTTTTTTGTTCATTGTTGATTTTCAATGTATTTTTAACATGAATAAAGGATTTAATATCTCAAAGTGTAGTATCTGTTCTTCAGATGCTGCAATTCAATTTCTTGTTCTCTTTCGGTGGAGAAGAAATCCTTCACGACTGAGACAATTTTTTATTTTTGTACCTTTTCTCCACGTTAAAAAACGACCCTGGTGTCTAACTCTGTCCCGTGGGGAGGCATTGTAAATAGGTACATATAAAAATACACGCGCACATATCTATATATAAATATATTCGTGGGTAATATGTATCTCAAACGGTACGGGGGTCCCTTGATTTCTGAGAACTCCAACTGAAGTAAAACAAAACAACGAGATAAATATACTCAACTGTATATATATAGAAAGATGACCCGACGTCGACGGGTGTCTCATCTAGTTTATAGTAATCACACCATTCGGTAAATTAATTACTAGAGAATAGAACGGATCATTAATTTCTTCTCCGATAAGAAGCAACATTTAAATTTGTTAAAAGTTAGAATTTCGAATCATCAAAGGAATACGAGTCTATAAATAAATCATTTTATACGTGCATGTGCGTGCGTATGTGTTCATGTGTGCTGGTGTGTGCTTGTGTGTGTTATGCTCTGAGATTATGAAGTTCTTACAACTGGAGGTTTGTCGGTTTGCGATTTGTTCCAAACGTATAGGATGTCGTGTCAAAACGATAAACGTCTTGAACGGTAAGTTGGGGCTCAGTCACTGAGCAAGAAGTATTATGCCCTAGGGAACGCCTTTCTCCACCAATCCCTACCATTAACCAGAATGCCTCGTCAGTAGAGTGCAAATCTACGGCAAAGATCACCAGCCCCTCCCCCCACTCTTTAATTCGGTCAACCCGTATTTCGAAGCATGTGACCATAATTTAACTGCGCAGTTTTATGACATCAGAGCCTACATAAGGATGCAGGTGGAATCAACTATAACAATAATGACGAGATGTGTGTGCGTGTGTATGCGCGTGTGCGTATGTGTGTGTTTCGTGCATCCGTTCGTCTATTCGTCCACTCGTCAGATTACTAAGTTACAATCAAGATCGAATGAGACGAGAAATATTGGGAGGAAGGGAAAAGGTGGGTTTATTAAACACAAGCATCACGTAATATAACGGCTTGTGTGTTCAACCCAAGTACATAGTAACCACCTCAAGTTCATGTGCAATGATTGAACCTTACTGTGTAGCAAAGCGGGATGTGTATATATACGTGTATAAATACTTTGCAAATAATGATTTGTTATACAGCGGTCTATGTGTAAATGTGTATATATGCGAGACGCCACTAGTCTCTTTGACGTATGCAAAAAATAAGTAAATGTTGCATAACAAGTATATATATATATATATATATATATATATATATATATATATATATATATATATATATATATATATATATGTTGGGACGATTAATAGGAATCGGAATCGGGAATCGGAAAAAATCGACACATTTGGGTGTATCGGTATCGGAAAAATTGGTGCCTATTTTCCGATGCCAAAACGATTCTTTTAATTGTCGTTTTTTAATTGATTTTGTTTAAAGCAAAATCTTCCATTGCTAGCAATCATGATAAAATAGTAAATATTTAAAGCGAAAGCAAAACTCTATCGATCATCCGCCACACGTGTAATTTTGCGTTTAGGAAAATATCTGCATATTTAACATGCTTTTTAAAAAAATTTTTTTTTTAAACAGAAATCGAGGAGAATAACAACTCTATAGTTACATATTTATAGATTTATAGAGAATCAGAATCGGAATCGGTGATTGTATCGGAATCGGGAATTTAATACGGAATCGGTAATTGTATCGGAATTGGGAAAAATATTGGAATCGTCCCATCACACACACACACACACACACACACACACACACACACACACACACACACACACACTCTCTCTCTCTCTCTCTCTCTCTCTCTCTCTATATATATATATATATATATATATATATATATAAACGAGTTCCCATAACGTACATGTAAGATAGCGTGTATATAAACATTGTCAAATAAGGTCGACTGCTTCTGTAAATATCATACTGCGGCGTGTATGTACAGACAAAAAAAGTGCCTCTTGGAATGTATATATAATATCGTGCAGTGTTGTTAGTTCATGTGTGTGTGCTTGCTTGTAACACATTTAACATATTCTCGTTTACGTGACACCCATACCTTATCTTGTAGTTTACTCTCTTCTGATAGTTGGCACCTGCTTGGGGGTCTGTAAAAAAAAAAAAAATACTTCCACCCGAAACGAATGCCATGATGCTGGTTATATTTTATAACTTTATTTCCATGTCTCCACGCTTTTTTCGAACTTCTTTCCTACACCTTTTTAAATGCGCTCATTAAAGCTTTCCTGGACGTAAGTTGTCGTGAGCTAACTGGTTGGTCCAAATCTCAAATCCCCGACTAACTCATTATCTCGTGTTTTACGTGTATATATTAAATTATTTCTTTGTTCTATCTTATGTAAACACTTACGTACAAAGATAAATTCTTTGTTTATTGTCAAATGTAATTATTCTAACATTATTTTGCTCAACTAAATTCATAATTCCTTTGTTATCGTTAACCTCTTTTCCTATAGTAACATTCAACTCTTCTTAAAAATATTTTAAACTGGCTTTAAAATATTTGACTTATCGATAAATTCGCAATCTGTTATTGTTTTTCGTAATTTATTTTCTAACATTCTTTCTGCTATATTTCAAATATTTGCCATTATTAAATTATTACAACATTTATTTCTTTTTTACCTACTAGTTAACATACCTGGGTCTTTTCATTAGTAAGGCTTCTATCTGTAACAGTTATTCTGAAATCTTGCAGGTACACGAATACCTGCGACCAACGAGAACTTCATTTAGACCGAACAATCCTGAAACACGATCTTCACGGGTTCTATACAGAAGTGCGACTCGCGTAAGAATCATTATTATTATTATTATTATTATTATTATTATTATTATTATTATTATTATCATCATCATCATCATCATCATCAATGTAGTCGTCGACTGTTTAACTCTTTCACATCATGTATGTATGTCAGCGGCATTCACCTTAGAGGGGTTGATTCATGGAGGAAGTTTCATGGGAATATTAAGCTAACAAGCAGTCTCTAGTCGCATGCATATTTCATTCAAGGGGTATGACGACGTTAGGTTTTTGCTATTCATGCATGGCGGTGTCGACGTCCTCCTACACACAGCGCCTGGTATTTCCAAATGGTCACCCATCTGGTGTTGATCAGGATCAACGTTGCTTTACTTCGGTGATGTTTCAATGTAGTTATCTTTTACACGAGGGTGTTTGTTTGGTGACTTTTGAGAACTGACTTCCAAAACTAACCTATATCTGGGTAGGTTCTTATCCTCTAAAATTCATCCCTATTAATTCCTCCCATGTTTTCCCCACCTTTTGACTTTCTACATTGCCTTTTGACTGTCTACATTGACTTTTGATTTTCTACATTGCCTTTTGACTTTCTACATTGACTTTTGACTTTGTACATTGCCTTTTGACTGTCTACATTGACTCTTCTACGTCTAAAATGAATTCCATTAAGCAAGTAGAAACTGGTGAGATAAATAGTTGATTGCTTGAATGTAAATACTTGATGTTGTGATATAAAAATGTTGCCAATTCCCTCAAAGTTTGAGAAAAATAATGCTTTTGTTAACAATGGAGTCGTTTCCGCACGTTCCTCGGGGGTTTATGTCATCTTAGTGTTAGATTATGCTAACATGAACGGCACCCATCTAAACGGGTGCTTATGTTTCTTGTTTATTTGTGACTTGTCCTTAATTTGTTACTAATTCCTTTGGTGGTTCTTCACTTTCTGAACCGTGCTCGTCTATTTATGTTGTGTTATGTATATATACACGTTTTATGTTCCATGATCGTCTGAATTTATATATATATATATATATATATATATATATATATATATATATATATATATATATATATATATATATATATATATGGGGGGTGAGTGTCATATATCCGACATATCTTATATTCACTGGTTCATCTGGAATTCATCTTCTTGGCGGGCTAGAACCTGTTGGACGAAAAGACATTCACTCCAAGACGATAATTTGTTTTAGTTTTTAATTCACTTTCTCAGATATCGATGCAGATGAACATGGAAAGTGAGTTCTTTTCTTGTGGTCTTTAACATTCTCCATTGAGAGACACTCCACTTCCCTACCAAGGGGGAGATGGGACAATCATTAACCCAACCGTTGTTCACTGTGTTCAAGTTCCAACTCCAAGTCGTCTCCAGCTAACTTGATCCACGTGACTCACACGTAGCTCAGATCAACTGATAAGATCTTCCAGTAAACTTGTCTATGATCTAGCTTTGTCATATTTGACAGGTTTTATGAAAACATCATCATATCCATCCTCTTGTCTACCTCTCCACTTAGATAGATAGATCGAGATTGACAGATAGTTAGATCGATAAATAGATAAATAGCTACAAAGTTAGATAACTCATTCTTTTCTGCCTATTCCATAACATTGGGGTTGAGAAGGTTGAGATTGGTTAATGGAAGTACAAATACTGGGGTGAACGTTTTATGGCAGGAATATGTTGATATTGAGTTACAAGACCACAACATCGTAATCTGCGTAGGTGCCGAAGTAAAGTCACAAGAGTTAAATTCTAATGATCTTGGCGGACATCTCAGAGAGGCCAGAAAACATTTGCTTCAATATTTCATGATCATCCTACTATTGTGAGCACCGGGCAATATCTGATGAGCTCCCAGAATCCAAACCTTAAGATCGTATATGAACACAAAGAAACAAGAGCCAGTAGAACTAGATCTATCACAAAACTCGTCAAACATTTTGGACTGTACTGTTTTACAAATGACAAAGAAACAGAAAACAAACCTGCAACGAAAATAGCCCAGAAGAATCGACAAAAAATACACGAAGACTTTCCACTACAGAAAACTGGGAGGATGGGCCAATCAACAGCATGCTAAGTATTTTCAGGATGAACTATCACAGGAACATATTGATAAAGAAGGCACTACAGACTAGCTAAAAAAAAAAGGTCGCTTCACTATGATTATGAGAGAATGATAATCGATGAACGATGCCTCCCTCCAGTATCGAAAGATAAAGGAGCAGCTGCGAGGCAAGGTTTGCACAATCCTCAACCACACCTCTCCTAAATCGGCACTGTTTGAGTCCAGTGGCAAGAAGAAGTCCAGGACGACTGGAACAATGCCAAGATAAGCAAAGAGCACATACAGCACCTGGAAGTCCCAAATGGTCATCCATTTAGTACTGGCAAGGTTAAACGTTGCTTAACTCGAGGATCCAGAGGGTGTAATTGAGAGGCAATGGTTGCGCAATCCTCAACCACACCTCTCCTAAATCGGTACTGTGAGTCCAATGGAACGGAGAAGTCCAGGACAACTGGAAACAATGCCGAAATAAACGGAGAACACATACAGCACCTGGAAGTCCCAAATGGTCACCCATTTAGTACTGACCAAGTTCAACGTTGCTTAACTTCGGTGATCCAGCGAGAACTGGTGTGTCAACGTGATTATGGCGTATTCAGAGAATGATAAGGATACCCAAGATCAAAGTTTTACAACCAATGCTTTTTAAAAGATGGGTGGTCTTAGTAATAACAAGTACAAGTTCCGCCACACAGAAATAGAAAGTGCGAGCTGCATGACATTTAGTTGTAAGGTTCTGCTGAGTGACGGCTATTATACAATACAACAGAATGGAGAAGGCAAATATCTCTACTGGGCTATCCTTAAAAATTGAATATCCAGTGTAACAAGTCGCGGGGACATATACCAGAAAAACAGTTGGGAATAAGTTATACGCCATCCATTATTACTATGACATTCCTTCAGCTACGTACCTAGACAACAGAGCAGTTGAAGCTGATATAGTAATATGGGACAAGGAGAAAGTAGCAATCCTAGTTGAAGTAAGTGTTCCTAGTGATGCTGACCTTAAAAGAGATGAGAGAGAGAGAGAGAGAGAGAGAGAGAGAGAGAGAGAGAGAGAGAGATAAAAGATAAAATACCAAAGTCTTATGGACGATATAAAAAGAAACTTGAATCTGAGGAAGATCTCTACCATTCCAGTAATTATAGGAGCAACCGGACTCATGAAAAAGAAAAAAACAAACAAAAAAAAAAACACTTGTTGAATATACCCGGTGAGTTAAGTGCAAGAGAAATACAAGCATTTGCACTCAGATGAACGGCTAGAATTTCTTAAAAAAAGATCTTTCAGTTGGACTGAAATTATGTGTGCATCCAGTAGGATGTCCCATCCCATAAAAACAAAATGATAAGAGAATTATAACAATATGAATACGAGGGGCGTGCAATAAGTAATGCCCCTGGCCCACTTCCAATTGTCTGATCTAGCTGAAATTATGCATGTGCAATGATTTATATCTATACGGGTTATGTGGCAAATTACAGCTCTGAACTGAACTGTTGACTTACTCTTGGGTCACCATTAGGTTGTACATGATACCTGTGGGACATTAGTAAATTCAACACTGAATTTTGCCTGTGACTTTATCACGGGAATCGAGAAACATAAGTAAATCCTTGGAACAAAATGTAACCGTTATGAGTTGTTTATTTCCTTCGGGGAGGTTTGTCTAAATAAATATTTGATTCCCACGTTCATTTTTGAAATAATTATTTAGGGTATTTAGCAGAGAAGCGAACAAAGGAAAAATAAAAAAGAGTGTTAACAATTCAAACGCATAACAAATAAATGTTACTAAAGGTAAGGTGAGTTATTTTTCTACCTACATAGTTAAGTGTTGTGTGTTTTAAGGGAATCCAAAGCTTTTATTCGATTCGAAAAAGAAGTAATGCCGAGCTGGTAAGTTAAACAGACAACAACATACCACCACCGGAAATGGAGGGCAATTGCAAAGCTGAATCCCTTGTTTATGAGGCCTCAATAACAGGCCAATCTACAAACATACCGGAAAATAGGCATGGCAAAAGGCCAATTTAAGCAAAGATACTACGAGGGGCGTGCAATACGTAATACCCCTGACCCACTTCCAGTTGTCTGATCTAGCTGAAAATTTGCATGTGCAATGATTTATATCTCTACGGGTTATGTGACAAATTACAGCTCTGAACTAATTGTGGTTTCTGTTTTACATGTGTTTGAACTGAGTCAGGTGTGAAATAGAGCCTGTTGAATGTCGAGCAGTGATCCGGCTTTTGTATTTGAAAGGATGCACACCACAGGAGACTTTTGATGAAATGAAAGAAACTTATGATGATAATGCCCCATCATATGACTTTGTAAAACGTTGGTATCGTGAATTCAAATATGGCATCTGTCCGTCAAGTTGAGGCAAATAGCCAAGATGTCAAGATTAGTACAGGCCCTGTGGAAACTATCATTCATGACCATCACTATGATCCAGAGACCAAACTCAGTCAATGTAGTGGAAGCACTTGGACTCACCACCTCCAAAGAAGGCAAGGGTGCAGCCTTCCTCTGGCAAGGTCATGCTCAGTTTTCTGGGATCAGGACTGAGTAGTTATGGCAGATTTCCTGGCAAAGGGTACCACAATTACAGGAGCGTATTATGCTTCACTTTTGAGGAAATTAAAAGAAGCTATCAAAATTAAGAGGCGGAGCAAGATCAGCAAAGGTACCCTCTTCCTGGCCCGAAAGTCTGTGGAAACCGTTCCTAGACCTGATCGTCCCACCCTTCTGCCATTGATGAGTCATCTGTCCGTCAAGTTGAGGCTGCCATTTTGGAAGATCGACGCATTACTATACGCCAAATAGCCCAAGATGTCAAGATTAGTACAGGATCTGTGGAAACTATCATTCATGACCATTTGCATATGCATAAGGTATCTGCCAAATGGATTCCCAGGTTGCTCCCACCATTCCAGAAGCGAGAACGCGTCGAGTGCTCGAGGATGAATTTGGAGATGTCACAAGAAGATGAGTTTTTCAAAAGACTGATTACACAGGATGAAACCTGGATCCATCGCTATGATCCAGAGACCAAAGTCCAGTCAATGCAGTGGAAGCACTTGGACGCGCCACCTCCAAAGAAGGCAAGAGTGCAGCCTTCCGCTGGCAAAGTCATGCTCACAGTCTTCTGGGACCAGGACGGAGTAGTGATGACAGATTTTCCTGGCAAAGGGTACCACAATTCCAAGAGCCTATTATGTTTCACTTTCGTAAATAAATACATAAATAAGTGTAATCATTTTTTTTCATCCTCATGTTCATAGTTGTTGTTTCACAACGTTTCGGCATACTCATCACCTAGCCTTCGTCAAATGGTTAACTGCGATGATATAGCAATGCTGAGCCTTGTAACTGTATCCCCAGTAATTACTGATTTCTACAGTTGTTGTTGTCTCACCATGTTTTGACCAACTAAACCTCTGACCTGCTTTGAGAAGGATTGAAGCCGCTATCTTTAGACAATGCTCACCTGGAACCGTGGAGATGGTTGGTTGGTTATGTTTTACGGCATATCAACCCTTTTCAGGTTATTTAATGCTGAATCGAAAGATTTTGAAGAACAATTTTTTAATAGAATATATTTGTTGTTTTCAAGTCGGTTTCTATTTAACACATAGTTGGGACCCTAACAGGTACTACCAATCCGGGTCAGAGTGGACCTGGGGGCAATGGTAATTAAAGGGTGGCTCCACACTCCCCAAAGCCCGCAAGCTGGGGTCTCAATACTGGATATAGTTTAAGGTCATATCCAGGACCAGAACCGTAGAGACTCAACGCCTCTATCCACGGGCCCCATTGCGAGACAACAACTATTGAAGGCATACAATTACAAGACTCAGCATTCTTATTCTGTCGCGATTAACCACCTGACGAAGACCAGATGATTAGTTGGCCGAAACGTGGTGAAGCAACAAATATAAAGATGAAGATAGCAGTCCACAAAAAAGAATGAATACGCAAATTATGAAGCCTCATCTCAAAAGAGTCCAAAAAATAAAAATACACAATTACATTTAATTGTTACGATATTGCTGTGTTAGTTAAGTCTCCTGGAAAAATCGGAAGTTAGGAAAAGTTGCTTCCCTTGTACACTTGATGTCATGACGTCTTTTGAAAATAAAGCCTGCATTCTTTAGCTCTCGTACTTTCTCATCCATTCTGCATCACAACCATCCTATCGGATTAACTCTCCCCGCCCAACATAACAGATATTCTTTGGTCATTAATTTAATTCTTATAAAACTATTACTGATTGATAATTTATCTTTCTATAACATTTTTGGGTGTAAATCCCTTTCAATTTTTTTAATCTTTTAACCTCACCCCAAAAAATAAAAATAAAGTAATCTATATATCTATAAAAATGAAGATATGTGTGTGTGTGTGTGTGTTTGTGTGCGTGTGTTTGTGCGCGCGCACGCGCGTGTGTGTGCATTTCCCTACGAAATAACTGTCGGTTTTCGGTCTACAGACTCGAAATTGGACATAAAGGGTATTGAGATTTGGGAAAATCTTTTTCATCGGTTTTCGGCCAGAAATTCTGCTGTTAAGGGGTCAAAGTTCAACGCTTGACCTTTGAGAACTCTACCTAACTCCACCGCCAATTTTGAGTCTGAATACTTGAAATTTTAGATATAGGTTACTTGGACATAGATCAAACTTCATAATTTGATTTGAGCCCAAAACAATAAAAGGTAAGGGGTTATAATTGGGGTCAAATTTTAAAAAATCAACTTCTGCGGTCTCTACCAACCTTTCTCTATGTTAGTTAAGAATGCCTATTACATAAAAGGCATTACCGTACATATTCACACTTTTTAATATATACATATGCATATAAAGTTATGAAAAATACATAGGGCCGGAGCAAAGCCGGATGGAACTGCTAATATACAAATAAATAAGGTTATTATGAAGAAAATATTTTTATGATTGAAGGAAATAAAAATAATAGAGCCTACCCTATCAATTGGGACCTGACTTACCTCGCTATCACAACAATTACAACCTGCACACTACACACTCTAAATCCGGGAGAGCCTTATGCCTCATCCTGTACATGGATATCAATAGTAGTAAAGAAGAAAAAAAGCTTTCGCCCTTCATTCGCATGAGAATCTATCCGCTTGTGTCAGCATTGAGGCGGACATGATCATACCGACACATTGTTACAGAAAAGTAGGTCGATTTTGGAGTGTTTTCTGTTTTCGTCTTGGAATATTTCATGGCATTTCAAGAATTGCCGACACACCGGCTTGCTTTTTGGGGGAAAAGAGGGAAGGAAGTTATTCTAAAGAAAATACAAAAAAACAAAAAACAAAAAACAAAAAAAACCCAGTTTCACTTTCTCACGATTTGCAGTTTGATTACAAGACCCGAGGGCAAAGATTTCACCCGTTCGATAAAGCTGTTGGTTCGTATTGTTTGCAGCCAATTCTTCATCGATACGTACGGGTGTTCAATTCTCTTCATTGGAATCAACCATTCTTAATTCTGCGAGCTGAACGCTCGACGAGGCAAAAAGTTGTATACTATGATTAGCCAATGAATCGACTCAATAACTAGATGGTCTTCTGGCTAGGAACAAAGTATAGTATCTGTTCTCATACTACTGTCCATTTTTCTGTCCTCGGTAAATGAAAGAAAAATTCTAGACATGCATTTAAAAAAAAATCTGTTGTAATCCAAAGAAACAAAGAGTGTATCTCATTTGGGGAGATGGATTTTTTTCACATTAAAAACCGACCTTGTGGCCAACTCTGCCCTCGTGGAGGGCAAGTAAATTAATCCTAGATAGGTTCAAAGGATAACCAGCAATTTTATATGACAATTTTATTCCGATTTTTGCCGCCATATATATATATATATATATATATATATATATATATATATATATATATATATATATATATATATGTATATATTTCCTCTGATGATATAAGCCAGTATTGAAATTCCATGGATTAGGGAAATTAATATAACTCCCCTCTATATATTCCTTGTGTCAAACAATAAATTCTTAACTGGAATATATGTGTTTATATTTTGATTTTCAGAATTTAACTTTAACGACTAAACTTATATATTGCTCTATTTTTAAATATTGAGCTTTACCTTTTTAGCTAGGATCACCCTGAAAGTATTACCTCAAAGTAATATCTATCAGGATATTTCACCTGAGCTTTAATCTGTGTCTCATCTCGCTTATACTACAAATATATATATATATATATATATATATATATATATATATATATATATATATATATACACGAGTTGCCTTCAATTTCCACACTGTTTTTTGAATAGGCATTTAAAATTGTCGTAGACTCTTGAACATTCAGTATGTTATTGCGATATATCTTATGAGATGACTGACTAATTCTTGTGATTTCACGTTCAAATGAACAGCTACAGCAGGGATTGGAATACGCCCTACTAAAGTCTTATTGTCACAGCTAGTGAACCTAAACAAATGCAATCTGGACGTGAGGACAATTAAGAAGAACGATATGTGAATAAAATTCTGTTTTAAACTTGAAAAATGCCACAGAAACGTATGGGATGCTTCAGACTGCTTTTGGACCATCTTGCCTGATCGAGCATCAGTTTTTGAATGGAATAAGAGATTCAAGGAAGGGAGGAAGTCTGTAAAGGATGATGAAAGGTGTGGAGGATTAAGGAAGTCAGAAGACCGAAGTTGATTGGCCAAATAAAGAATTTCATGGATAAGGACCGTCGTGTGACTATAGAGACAATAAGTGCACAGTTTGATGTCAGTGTGGGAACTGTACACACAATTTTTTGCGAGGAACTGAAAACGCGGAAGATTTGCGCGAAGTTTATTCCAAGGGTGCTCCATCCTCGTCACAGACTATTTGACCAAGATGGGCATCAAGACAGTTTCTCATCCTCCCTATAGTCCAGACCTTGCTTTCTGTGATTTTTTTTTTATTATTTCCTAAGCTCAAGGAAAACCTTAAAGGCTATCGTTATATGATAATAGAGAAGATGAAAGAGGCTATGACGAGGTTCATTGACACGCTCACAGAAGTTGTTGGAACATGGAAACAAGTGCATTGCAACCGGAGGAGATTATTTTGGAGGGGGGGGACTAGAGTTTCATGTTTGCGCTATCAATAAAAGTGCTGATACTAAAACAGTCTGCAAACTTATTGAAGACACTTCGTGTCGTAAGTATGAGTGAAATTGCATTACTACTTGTAGTGATATTCCCTTAATATTACTGTTTCTTTGGACTTCTGAAATAAAATTAATTATAATTTTGTAAAAATCAAATAAAAATTAAAAATAAAATAAAATAAATAATCAAACGAGAAAATACTCCCGGGCAACACCAGGTAGATTGAGCCTGTATTATATTGTATTGAGACTATTGTAAAGCTGCTTATTTGAATTGACGACAGTTCGTCTTTTATCTATCTATCTATCTATCTATCTATCTAAGTCGTGATACTATTGTTTACTTGACGACACTTATAAAATATTTAGTGTATATATCGTCACACACACACACACACGCGCATGCGCGAACACACACAGAGACACAGAGAGAGAGAGACACACACACACACCCACACCCACCCACCCACACACACACACACACACACACTCGTGCGTGTGTTATGACTTTACTCTTCTTACGACTTCAGCTGTCTCTTTCTCATTTTTAGCATATCAAAAGAAAGTATCTCTGTCTCGGTTTGACTTCGGAAAATTTTTTATACTATGCGAAATTATCGACAAACATGTCAAGTGGCGACAGTAAAAAATCACTTTCATATGTAATTATGAAGAAATGCACCCCCACACACGCACATATATTTGTGACAAATAGTCAAACAATGGTCGAACACGTGTTTGCAGTAACATATTTATTATCATTTATTATTACTATATAAACACACATACACACACACATATTATCATTTATTATTGCTATATGCACACACACACACACACACACGCACATTATGATTGCTATATGCACACACTTACACGAACACATGCATATTATTATTTATTATTGCCACACACACACACACACACACACACACACACACACACACACACACACACACACACACACACACATATATATATTATTTACCCTGGAGGCATCCTCCGTGAAAAAAAGCCCATTTAAATATTAATATATATCGCCTCCAGGGTAAATGTTTTTTTTTCACATGCCTCTTTTCCGTTAAGGGAATTTTCATTAAAAAATGTTCTATTGTCAAAAGTGTTTTTATTCAAGAAGTCTGAAGAAATGCTGGTTGTGAAAATATTCAAACGTCAAAATGCTTGAAATTGTCGAACTGGTATGGAAACAATTGTAACTTAAAATGAAATACACTTTTTATTGCTATCAACACCTTTTTTGAAGTCTTGGTTTTGTTTATACAGTATATTAATGCTCAATTATGAAATATGATAATTTTGTAGCGTACTCTTTAAGTCGTCTCTCTTTGGCTTAAAACTTATTGGTATATGAAAATTTACTGAATTACAGGAACCCAGTAAAACTCAGTATATTACATACAAGTATATATATATATATATATATATATATATATATATATATATATATATATATATACACAATCATTTATTATGGCTATATGCACACAGATATATATATATATATATATATATATATATATATATGCATAATATTAAGCTGAATGTGTGTGTTACGAATAGGCTCCTATATGGTTGACTATTTAAAAAAAAACTGATTACATATAATGATAGGAGATGTATCGAGACACAGGAATGGGTATGTTTGATCTGGCAGAACGGTGGTTCATTAAAATTTTGGGGTCTGCGTTTGCGCCTGGTCCACAAAGTATGGAAATAAAAAATTAAAAAATTATAAAAACGTTTACAAGAGTTTTGGATATAGATATACATAAGAATACTTTGATAAGTATGTTTTAACTTAAATAGGGATGGTATGATAAAATTGTGGGGTCTGCGTTCGCGCCTGACCTCCATAGAATGTAAATAGGCACAGACTTTAATAAACACTTTTCATATCTATCTGCGTAAGTATACTTTGATAATTATGTTTCAGTTTGAAGAAATATGGTATAATAAAATTATGGAGTGTTCGTTCGAACCTGACCTCCATAGAATGGAAGTATCCCACAAAGTTTAACAAGTTTTTTTTAATATAGATCCACAGAATATTGTGATAAGTGTTGCAGTGTGAACAGGTATGGTATAATAAATTATGGGGTTTATCTATTTTATTTTTACTTTCATCATATTTTGCTTTGGTTTTGATACCCCCAAATTCGAAGCTATCTCTTTACAACCCTTCCTTTTCATAACCTATCATACTTTCATAAATCAGTGTCCATTTTCTGTAGGCTGTTTTGAACCCAGTCAACGACGGGTACTTTTGCTAGTATATATATATATATATATATATATATATATATATATATATATATATATATATATATCTGTGTGTGTACATATAGCCATAATAAATGATAATATATATTAGCAATTATTATTGTTATATCCACACACACACACACACACACACACACACACACACACACACACACACACACACACACACACACACACACACACACATATATATCTGTGTGTGTTTATATAGCAATAATAAATGATAATAAATGTCTTACTGCAAACACGTGTTCGGACATTGTTTGACTCTTTGTTACTGTATCAGGAGAACGCAGCAAGATGTTTTAAATTTCAAATTATATCTATGCGTAATGTTTTTCTAAGCGTTGAATGACATTGCGCAGAACTCGTTTGAATGTCTAAGCAAGTGCTACCATGACTAAAAACAGATGAACCAGTCTATGTCATCGGCAGTAACACTCGCTGCAGTTGTAATATCAGTTCTCCTTCTTTTACGTGTCTTCCTTAACAAAGGCAGAAGTAGATATATCTGTCGATTGTTTATCGCACTCGCCGACACTTAACTTACATTAATATATAGTTTTAAAATTTATTTTCCTTCGTAACAGATGCTGATGACGTAAGTTTAGAAATCCCAGCTGATAACAAAGCGGCTATCTTCATCTTAGCTTGAAGCAAACGCCCGTCTAACTATGCAACGAGCCGTGATACAGTTAAACAGACCGTCTGTTGGTGAATCCTCTTTAATACGATCAGTATTGTTTTGATGGGCGACCTTTCAGACGACAACTATCGAAAAATTGGCTAAAAACATTAATATCTTCACTTTCAACTGGCCACTTTTCTACAGGGGTGTGTGCTTTTTTCGCCGATATTTTCGAAAGTCATCCTCTCCTTTCGATTGTCTAGCCTTAATTTAAACCTATGTCACTTCCGGTTTGGCGATGGTCGTAACAGCAAAGACGTCACTTTTTTCCCGTTCTTTTCCTCCTTTGCGGTATGGGTTCGAGCCTGCCTTCCTACTACCACTTAACATACACATCCAAACACCCAGGCAAGGCCGGGCTGAAATGCTACTATATATATATATATATATATATATATATATATATATATATATATATATATACTAGCAAAAGTACCCGTCGTTGACTGGGTTCAAAAACTTCCTACTACCACTTTTTTTTTTTGCTCAACATACATCTCCAAACTCCCGGGCAACGCCGGGTTGAAATGCTAGTTGAATAATATTGATAAAAAATGCAGTGTTAACAATTCTCATTCACGCAGTCGATTAGTTAGGCGCACGGATATACATGTTTGTCTATCGTTCCAAGGTCTAAGTATCAATCCGTATGGTCAACGGATTAGTTGCATACCCACACCGACGAGCCTTTGAAAGAAGAAACAAGCTCTTGTCTGTGGAATATAAAGTATTTATCGTTAAATTGTGCAGTGTAATTTCGTATTATAAGAAACAAATCGTAGATTCCATGAACAAAGCTTCTTTCTTAGAACTGCACGCATGTGGAACTCTGTTCCGTCTGCCTGCTTCTCTCCTGACTACAACTTGGATGTCTTCAAGTCCAACGTAAACAAATTCCTGATGAATCGCCCCCTTAAGTATACACTTTAAATATCCATACTAACGTACTGTACTTACAATAACCCTTATCCCTGAGTGGCTTCCGGGCCTTGATAAGTGGTGACGACCTTGTAAAAAAAAACAAAAACAAAAACAAAAACAAAACAAAACAACCGAGTGCTCAATTACTTGTGCAAGAGAATTTAAAATTTTTTATAAATTACTTTGATTTTCCATCTCTTGTTGTTTTCTCTGACGGATTCACACGTTTTAGGTAAAGACATCCGTAAAGGAAATAAGAACTTCGTCAAAAATGTTCTAGATGCAAAAGTTATATGTTTTCTTTCGTTTACCAAGCTAGTCACCGACACGTATGTGCTAGTCACGACCACGATGTTTTTTCTTTCTGACTGCTATGTCGGCCGGCTGTCATTATACGGCACCAGACAGAACTGCTGTTAATATATGACACTGGACGTAGTTGACTGTCAGTACACGGCACCAGACATAGCTGGCTCTAAATCGAAGATGTAAGAGGAAAAGTCGTCGCGTGTTTGGCGAGCGTAATTTCACCTTTTTATCTTCCTTCCTTTAGATCCTGATCTTAATGTAGTGAGTGTATATAAGTTTGTATATACATGTCACAGTCATCTATCTGACGTGTGTATATGTCTGTGTTTGTCCATGACGGTCTAGCGTTCTGGTCGTTTAATTTAAAGTTCGTTGTGTGTGCATGTAAATTGAATGACATAACTTTAGAACACAAAGGACGACTAACACTTATCTGGGGTTGTAACATCGGGCCAAATCAGGAACACATCTGGTCCATCCTTGATCTCGTTTGACAGAAAGCTGCAATGGAAACTCTTCTCAAGAAAATGAGCGACCTCGGGTTTTAGTTTCGACAACTTTTATTTCCGATGTTCCCCAATTTGGAAAGCTGCCGCTGGTCATAGACTAACGCATTCTGATCTCCTCTACTGGGAGCCATTACCGTCCGACTCGAGTCGTTTACTATCACTTCAAATCTCTAATTCTGTCTGCCCCCTCTCGCTTACGATCTCTAATTCCAAATCATTGTATATTTTCATTAAACCCTAACTAAAATTCACGCCACTTTATAATAACCTCTACATAAGAGTCAACAGACTTTAGAGGTCAGTCTATTTTAAATTATTGTTTACATATTAACATAATTTTCTCTGTAAATATTAACTTTGCTAGGATAACATACTATTTTTACAAATATTACAAGGATCATAATAATCGACTTTGTTTTCAGCATTTTATAACAACATAACATTAAATCCTGACGCGACATACAATTAATATTATATAATATATTAATTCCCAATCAACACTACACATTAGTTTTATCGCCCATCAATGTAGATTGTTGTGTTTTTATACACAGTCCTGCATTTTGTAAAATTATTTACGGACATTAGTAAAAGAAAGAAAAAAATAGGCGTAATCTATAAATTTTGCAAGACAGTTCTAACCAACAATAACGATCTATGAGTGAAAACAGTCCCAATGACTTATTCGACATTGCAATGGGATCGCTTGATTCTGCAATATGCCAAACTTGATAGACTTTTTCATTTTATATAAACTGACAGATTCAAAAGAAATTAGCGTTAAAGATTGTACAAAGATTATGTCTTCTCTATAGTTAGAGATCTAACCAATTTCAAAATAGAAAACGTATACAAACGAATATATAAAACTATGAAAAATACAGAACAAAACACTTTTAGACGTTACTTCTAATCTTAACCAAAACACCTATATGCCATTATGAAAGATATCTCTTGCCCATTATCTGTTAATCTTAAGTGAAATCACCCCTGTTAATTATTATTAAGCATATTCTCATTTTTATCAGTCAGAAAATTAACAATAATTTATCAAGTAAAGGGATTTTCACGGGTTTAGTACCACTTGTAATACCGCCTTAAAGACCGTAATTATAAGAACACCAGGATTAAATACAACAGCTGAAATAATAGAAATAGTCAAGCAAAAGATGAAAGCCGATCAATTATTTGGTTCACTCCACCGTTTAATTATTAATTATAATTGCATAAAGCGCTAGAACAAAGTTAAAATCTATAACATGCATCTTTAAAACTAATAGAAATAAAATTGACAGTTAATTTAATTAGACCAACGCAGTGACGATAACAATAGCAAGGCCTATAATTGCAGAAATAAAAACAACTGTTTCAAGAGGGAAAATGTCTAACTAACGATATAGTCTACACAGATAGTAACGTAATCATAAGATATTCTACATGGGGGAGTAGGAGTACAAAACTTTAAACCAGGTAATCTAACGATAAAGCATCTTTTAACATATAAAAGTATGACACTTCACCATCTTAATATATATGGTATTTGAAAATGAATAGTCGTTAAGTGGAGCCTTTTAAAGAAGGTCTCCACATCTATGGAACACCACTCTGCACCTTATTTTTGTCTAAATGAAAAATTAGAAATCATTAGATTCCCAAAGAGAGAGAGAGAGAGAGAGAGAGAGAGAGAGAGAGAGAGAGAGAGAGAGAGAGAGAGAGAGAGAGAGAGAGAGAGAGAGAGAGAGAGAGAAATTATTTAATCAAAAGTGAAAATAAGAACTAGTTGTAGGCACTTTACCTTAGATTATTACAGAAGTAGATAAGGGTAAATGTTATAAAATCCTATAATAGAGTTATAAGTATAAAAAATAAAAATATTTAAAATAATAATATCAATAAATAATCTATATCATATTCCTCTTGGTCTGTATATCTGTTTGCTCCACTTTTTCACGCTAACGATCTGACTGAAATTTTGTATGGACAATTATTATAAGGTGTAGTGAATTAATTATTATGGTATACGTTCGGTGCACAGTTAGAAATTAATAGGGATTGGTCACGATATATACAGTTTGACATTTGAGTGGAGACAAACTGACAGTCATGGCAGGTTTTATCAGACAGATTAAGTAATAATTTATTAAATTAAGTAATAATTTATTAAATTAAGTAATAATTTATTAAAGTATCCTCTTCACAAGTTAACGATAAAAACGAATTTTATTTTTATTTCGACTTGAGAAAAGATACTAAATAAAAAATATTAAAAAATAAAAATGAACCCCCCCCTAAAAATGACTAAAACGATAGAATCAAGAAAAAATTATTCGCGTAAAATTAGACTAATTTTCCCCGATGATGTCAATGCTCTGAAGAAATTGTGTCGCCAAAACACGGTTTCAGGTGTGTAAACATAACAATATTCATCATATATTGTGTATAAATTTTCAATAGTTCTTAATACGTGAGTAGAACTCAATAATAATGTATGAACATGTATTGCGTATAGATTTTCAGTATTTACTCTAATAGTTTTTAATACGTAAGTGGAACCAGCCAGAAAATTAAGAAGACCAGGATTGAAATAATAGAAATAATCAAGCAAGAGATGAGAGCCGAGCGGTTATTTGGTTCACTCCACCGTTTAATTATTGGTTATAATTGCACAAAAACTGTAGAACAAAGCATATATGAACATGTATTGTGTATAGATTTTCAGTATTTACTTCAATAGTTCTTAATGCGTGAGTGGAACATGTATGAACATGTATGAACATGTATTTATGGCAAAGTTACTTAATCTGACGAAGATTCCCTGCGGCGTTAAAAAAGATCTTGATTTATTCCCGGTTGTTCGTTTCTGCGCGAAACGGATCTTAAAGATTACATTACATTTGTTTTGAATTTCGGTAAAAAAAAAACGATGAATAAATACGTGGTTGTTGTTTAAAATACAATTGTTTAATTTACAATGTTTGTTAGGGAACCGTAACCCTAACACCAAGAACAGCTTGAAAATAGAGAAGCTTGATTTTAAATGCATTAAAATTAACCAGCCACCGTTTCCCCACTGCAGCAGGTAATCAAGGTCAGAAGGGAGAGATTCAGAAAGATCTTGGTCATTGTCGGTCTTTGAAATGTTGCCATTGATGGTAATGCCGTCTGCATAAATGTCTACGAATATAGTTTGGTAGATCATTGATGAGGATCAGGAAGTTTGCTAGTTAGCCAATCAGATCCTATGTAGCCTAACTGCCATATATATTTAAAAACCATATATATATATATATATATATATATATATATATATATATATATATATATATATATATGGTATGGGGAATGCGTGTTTAAGACGCCATACATATGTTTTGGTCTGGAACGTAAGAGTTGATCTGCTGATGTCGACTGTTAAAGGCTTGGTCTGACTGGAATGGCTTACGAGAGGGGAAAAATGAAAGGATGGAAGGCACGGTCCCTTGAGGAGAGAGATATGTGGCATATCGCATTGGTAACGGGAAGGGGCGTAGGATGACTGCTGAAAGAGGTTCGGGTGCTGGGTGTCGGGGTGTCAGGTGTCACAAGGAGAGGTGGTAGGTGGACATTGGGAGGTAGCTGCGGGGGCGTGAGCGGTGTTGTAACAGTAAAAGATGGCGTTCTTCTTTTTATTTTGGTCCGTGGGTTGGAGGGGGGTGGGTCGGCGGAAAGGGCAGCCAAAACGAGACACTGCCGTTTTTCTCATCTTCCTGGGAAGGCATTTAGAAGATGATATGTTTTCGCTATAGTGTGCTTCGGCTATAGAATGTGTTGCTCGCACCCCTCATCAAAAAATGAACAATAACAACGGAACATTCACGTGCATTCACTAAACATGCAGAGTGAATAACTGGTGCGTGCGCTTGCGTGTGTTTGTGTGTGTGTGTGTGTGTGTGTGTGTGTGTGCTCGCGCGCGCACGTGGGTGCGTATATCAAATTCAGAAAGATAGATAGAAAAGCCGTATGGAGGTGTTTTGCATATATATATATATATATATATATATATATATATATATATATATATATATATATATATATATATATATAAGAACAAGTAGTTAATAAAACATGTTAAAAACACTGAAAAAGTGTTAAAACGTGTATAATTTTAAAAAGGAAACACTACATAAGTGGATAGTCTTAATTCGCGAAGTTTCAAAGAAATACT
This sequence comes from Euprymna scolopes, assembly GCF_053919585.1. Taxonomy (NCBI): domain Eukaryota; kingdom Metazoa; phylum Mollusca; class Cephalopoda; order Sepiida; family Sepiolidae; genus Euprymna; species Euprymna scolopes. The sequence continues at coordinate 144,017,927 of NC_136483.1, forward strand.
TTCCTTCTCACCGGCGGGTAGGATGTAAAAAAATGCGGGATCGGATTTGGGTTGCAAAAGTATTTAATGAAACTACAAGTAAGTCATAGATCTTACTGGATAACAAAAAGTGAAGCAGAGGGAATAAGGTGAATAAAAAAGTGATTTCACGTGAATGGATAGTTTGGTGAAGGATTAAATTTCCAATGACGGTAAAATTCAAAAATGCAGAATCCAAGAAAGTTATATATATATATATATATATATATATATATATATATATATATATATATATATATATATATATATATATATATACTAAGCCCCCCCCCCCCTCCGTAGGTAGAACACTATCGTAAAATGATTTTACACGTTACTTACTTAACGTTAATGCGAAGCTCTCTGCTTTTTTTTTTTTTTAAATAAACAAGCAGGTCGAGCACTATAAAAGCGGTGGGCAAATGTCTATGTAAATGGGCATTTGATGAGATCGTTTACAGGCACCGATTCTATGGGACAGAGGTTAGAACTGCCGACTACCAACTAGATGGTTGTAGGTTCAATCTCTGGCTAGGAATAGGATGCTAGTATAGCCGAACTGATGAGCTGTGATACAGCGAGTCGGTTTTGCATGTGGATGACTATATATATATATATATATATATATATATATATATATATATATATATATATATATATATATATATATATATATATACAAAACAAAAAGATCAAACTAATAATATATCATACCAAATTTAAAACTTACAATTTTATAATCAAAAACAATAACAACACTAGCACCACACTAAACCAAACTAATGTTGTGTATGAATTTATTTGCCCCTTCGAAGAATGTCTCTGAACCCACTTTAAAAAATCATACAACGCATACAAGGGCTATACAACAACAACACTCTCCCGACGACTAACTTATTTAGCTGACAATAGTGCCATAATACAACATCTAACATTCCATGATAAAAACCTACAATCGTCCGACATTAGAAATATCTTAAGTAACAATACTAAAATTAGATACATAAACAACTGCACAAGACGACTAAAATTACTAGAAGCCGTACTTATAAAAAAAAAACAAAAAAAAAAAAAACGACAGCCGTTTTTGAACCGGATCTCATTTAATACCGGAACAAATATACTAACAGTATTTAATAACTAACTAGAAACTAAATAAATAAACTATGCAATGAGAAGATTGAAATTAAAAATAAAATAAAAATAAGTCACCCCAACCCTCCTGCACCCACCTTTATAACTAAAAAGAAAAAAAATTGTAATTACACCAAAAACTTTACTTTTGAAAAATAGCAAACTCAAATGACATATATGCATATATATGTAATTTGGACATATGAAAATTGGGCAAAAGTATTTTTCAGTGATGAAAACAAGTTTAATTTATTTGGAAATGATGAAAAAAAAAAAAAACAATGTAAAGAGACGTATTGGTGAAAGATAAATTGCAAAGTGTACTAAGAAAACTGCCAAGTTTGGGGGCGGAAGCGTAATTGTAGTTGGAATGTTTTCTAGCCAAGGTACAACGCCTCTTGTCTGGTCACAAACTCGTGTAAACGCACATATCTATAAAAACATTGTTCAACATCATGTTGTGCCAATCATACAGAATTCAGGTTTCGATAGGGTTACCTTTATGCAAGATAATGCCCCATGTCACAATGCAAAGGTGGTAATGAGTTATCTTAGCGAGCAAGATTTCGAAATTATGGATTAGCAACCGCAAAGTCATGATTGACTTAAATCCAATAGAAAATCTTTGGAAAAGTTTAGGAGTGAAAGTTATGGAAAGCCCACTAACACGGATAATTTGTAGGTGAAGCTTCAGGAAGAATGGTCTAAAATTAGTATCGAGGATTGTCAAGAATTGATTCGTACTTGTAGTCGAAGATGTGCAGTTGTCATTAAGAGCAAGGGCTCATTTACTAAATATTGATTATACATGTACTTTTATTGTTTTGTTTGGCTGGTTACATTGCTTTTCTCAACTTTGTCCCTTACTTTTGGACGTTCCTATTTTGAAAATAAATAAATAACTGTTATAATTCTTTTTCTATCCTTTGCAAATGATTCAAATTTTAGTACGTTATTTTGGATGATAACGACTACCAGTTGTCAAAATTTCAGCTTTTCACACTTGTTATTTATAACAAATATTAGGTTTTAAAATGCTGTCCCTTAGTTTTGGACACGACTGCATATAATATATATATATATATATATATATATATATATATATATATATATATATATATATATATATATGATGATGATTGCTGCATCTTTCAAGATGATCGCCGTCACATTGAGTTCTCCTAATCTCGTCGTACATGCTATCTCAGATAACTCTGCACTCCCGCCGCAGATTTGCACATCTTGAAGCAAATGAGACATACAAATTGAGCAATTACCATCGAGTTGACTTCCTCTGGAGGTTGAAGGGTATTCCTATGAACAATCATATGTCTCCTCAAACCAGCAGTAGACTTGCAAACTTTGCTGCATATTAAACAGATAGTTTGGTTCGGATTAATAGGTCCAACTGGAACTATTAGTAAAATAAAATCAATTCAGCGACAGAACAGTTTACACTACTTTTAATCTTTTTACAAATATTAAGATTACCTTATGATGACACTAAATTTTATGTCTAGAATCCTTATTCAATTTGGAATAAGATTCCTTGCATGATTGTGATTCTAGAAAATGTCTAAAATTTAAGGCTTAATAGCGAAGGAGTTTAAAGAAGAAGAAAAAAAAATTCATGGAATCTTCCTCAATCCGTGTCTGATGATCATGACTCAAATTCAATGTAGTTTGATATATTTGAATTTTCAAATGGTAAGTTGCACCCATATTAAATACCCCTCCTCCTACAACTCTTAATAAAAACTCTAGATTTCTTTTTTTTTTTTTACACAGTGGTCACCACTTATCAAGGCCCGGAAGCCACTCAGGGATAAGAGTTATTGCAAATACATTACGTTAGTGTGGAGATTTGATGAAGTGTTTACTGTTCATTAGGAATTTGTTAAAGTTGGACTTGAAGACATCCAAGTTGTAGTCAGGTGGTGGGAAGCAGGCAGACGGAACAGAGTTCCACAGACGTGCAGTTCTAAGAAAGAAGCTTTGTTCATGGAATCCACGTTTTGATTTAGGCACAGATAAAGAGTGGAGGAAATTTTTCACAGTGGATTCAGCTAAAGATAAATTGAAATTTGGGAAGTATTTACCAACTGATGTCTGCCATGTTTTGTTAACATTCGAAAAGAATCGGAAAAATCGTAATTTCATCCCATTTTAATGCGTTTGTATGCAAGTAACTGAAATTAAATATAGGTTTCAATTACGGCCTAACTGCGAGGTACAAAATTTCATAATGATCGGTTCATTAGTTTAGGAGTTTATCTTGTGCATAGAACTATATAAGAACATGCACATACCTAACACACACATATATAAATACACGTACACATATAAATACACGCACACATATATATATACACACACACATATATAAATACATACATAGATAAATACACACACCACGCACACATAAATACACACACATATATAAATACACACATATATAAATACACACACAAACACATATATAAATACACACACATATATATAAATACACACACATATAAACACACACCCATATAAATGCACACACACATATATAAATACACACACACATATAAATACATACACACATATAAATACACACACACATATATAAATACACACACACACATATATAAATACACACACATATATAAATATATGACGCTTGTGGGATAGTGAAAAGAGAATGTGTTTCTGTGTTTTATATACTTAGATATTCTCAGCTGGTGCTTGGAATCTAAATGAGATCTTCGGGTGGTTTTACGACTCAAAGGATTTGAGATACCGACCCGTTCGTGTTTGTCCGTTGTTCATCGTCAGCTGATAACGGCTTCCTTGACAAAATACCCTCCCCCCTCTCTCTCTCTCTCTCTCTTTCAAGGAAAAGAGATAACGAAAAACGACTCCCCGCCATCAACCTCCTTTATATCACACACACACACACACACACACACACACACACACACACACACACACACACACACACACACACACACACACACACACACACACACACACACACACACACACAAAAATAAATACAAAACGAAGTAGAAATTTTCTCAGGATTATCAAACAAGCAAATAATAAATAATATAAAAGCTTACAAGCGCTACCAAAACTGCTAGATTGGGAACAATCCCCACAAGCATTCATTTACAAATAATAATAAAAAAAAAATACTGTTATGAAGATGAATGTGTATTTATGTTTCTGAGCCCACAAGAACCGCTGACGTAGTGGATAAAGCCGTAGATGTTAAATTCAGTTGTACGTTACGCTCTTTTGAAGGTTCAATCTTCTCTGCGAACGACAAAATACAATTTCGAATTACTTAGAACGCTTACGCAGTCATCATGGCTGATTAAACGAGAGCATGTAGATTAAATAAAGGGTTTTGTTCGAAATCCCGCCAACATTTCCGAGTTCGACAGAAAGTTTCCCGGGTTCGATATAGAACGATTCCCCCAGTTCGATAAGATACAATCGAAAAAGGTCGGAGGTTAGACCGACCGAAACATTGCGAAAACAACAGTTAAGCTGAGAAAAGTATTACGAAGAATCCAAATATATATTTGTATTTATTTGTATTTACATAAATATAATTTTTTTTCCCGTCATACAAAAGATAATAAGTAAAATAAAAACAATCTTACAGGTTTCGCAATATCAACCAAGCCCCAACCCCATGTCTTATTGCTAAAATGCTGCATCCCTGTGCCTATTTTACAAGTACTTTAATGGAAGATGCGCTGACGAACTCATAGTATCCATCGACACACATTTTTACGATTCCGATGCCCGATTCTAATTAATCGTCTCAACACTAATATATATATATATATATATATATATATATATATATATATATATATATATATATATATATATATATATTCATTGAACTTTTGAATAGTCAAGTCGCTGCCTGATGATATCTGTTGTTTGATTGAAACAAGTGGCTATTTGTAGCAGCGGGATGTGAGCATGTTTATATAACAATAAACAAATATATATATATATATATATATATATATATTGTTAAACAGCACAGCATTTTCTTGTTTGACAATTTTCCGTTTTATTTTTTCCAGTTTTCGAATAATCCTTCTTGTGTTATATGTAAAATGGTGTAAAAGTGTTCCGTAGTCTGCGAGCGCTTTCGGCGTTTCCGCCATCGTCAGGCTGGTTATATAAAAAGTCGTTTTAAAATTACGTCGAATGATAAGGTCGTGTTTTAAAATTACATCGTACTATAAGATCGTTTTTGGCTTATGTGGGCTATTTATATACAAATTTATTGGACAGTTTTTTTTTCTATATATACATTAACAGAGGCATTTAAAAATATTTTTGCTGGATTCATATTGTTTATTTTGGGTTGTCTCACTTTTATATACAATGCCTCCAACACCTTCAGTCTCCTAACGTTAGAGTCTGTTTGTAAAATTTTGGTATTTTCTACCATGATGTTTCTAAATTGAGAATGCTGGCAGCCATGTTTTTTTAAATGTTGCGCGATAGAGCTAGTATCGGAAAGATGAAGCGTTAGTCTACGGGACAACGTGTTGGTAGTATGACCAATGTAAGAGAAACAGTTAGAACTGTCTAGACCCCCCCCCCCACCATAATACTCGCATTCATATGTCACAGTTTCTTTCCGCTTTTGTTACTTTATTTTTTAAAGGAAATTAATGGTATGTTTAATACCCACGGTATTTCTGTTTATAATAAACTAGCCTGGGTGCCTGGGTTGCCTGGATGTTTGAAGGTGTATGTTGAACAGAAAAAAAGTGGTAGTAGGCAAGCAGACTCGAACCCGTATTGAGAGAGAGAAAAAGAACGCGAAAGAATGTGACGAGTTCGCTGTTGCGCCCATCGCCAAACCGGAAGTGACGTAGGTTTACGTTATGAAAATCCGTCAGCTCTGTCGAAAGTTTTAGGCATACATACATACATACATACATACATACATACATACGTACATACATACATACATACATACATACATACATACATTTAAGCAGACAGGTGAGAGTTAGATTATAGATAAGAAATCTGCATTAATTAAAATATTATGTTCATGCATATTTTACGACAGGCGGCCTGCTAGTATATATATATATATATATATATATAAATTGACCGATTTTAAATAGTAAATAAGGAAAAAGCGAGTGTCGCAAAAATTCCAGCAGCAGAAGAAGGAACGAAGAGTAAAACAATACGAAAGGAAACGAGCAAAAAATTATATCAGGTTACAGTGACTTCCGTAATTAAAATAAGGTTCGATTCTTTTGGGGTTCATTCAATAATTTATGACTTCCGCTTTTCCTTGTAAATCTAATATCTTTCTTTCTTTATTTCTCTTGTCTTTATCGCGTTCTCTCTGTCTCTCTAAAACCTCTGACGCCCCTCTCTCTCTCCCTCTGTCGAAATCTCATTGCTATATTCCCTTTTTGTCTCTACGACTCCATCTCTAACTCTTTACGTTTCTCTCCACCTCTCTACCTCCACTTCTCTCTAATTCTACCTAGGCCCCTCCCTCTCTACTATCTTCATTCATTGCCGGTTTCGTAATATTGGACTATTTATTATTAGACTCTTTATTTGATTTCCCTTTAACTGCAGTAAGGTACAAAATGAGGTTAGTTAATACTGAGCAATCACTCCCCACCCTCCAAAAAAAGGGAGGATGGAAAACGCTCTCTCCTCCCGAAGAGGAAAGTAATGCCTTGGAAGATTACCTCCTTTGGCAGAACGGAAACATTAAACTAAACTACTGTTTAGAAGAGGCTGGAAAACGTACACAATATAGATCTCCGTAAAAAAAAAAAATCCCCAAAATGTCAAAACTTCAGGAATGAATTCTTGGTAAAGATGGAGATGGAAGCAAAAGGGGGAAAAATATGAACAAAAGATAGACACGGGGAAGAGGTTGGGAGAGGGAGCTCTCGAGTAATGAATAGGGTGTTTTTAATTTTAGGTTTTTATAATCCTTCTGCAATGAGCATTACAGATGTCGGCCCTCTCTGCATCTAACGTACACACGCCGCATCAAGTGCCGGCTTCCAATATACTCTGTGATCCGGCTTTCAACTACATAAGCATGTCCCAGCTAGGCAACTACGGCAAAGCATCGTCATAGAACAACATAGATAAATAGGTAGCTTGTATGTTCGTCGGGTCAGGGGCGCCAGGTGGGCGCGTGTCTAAGCATCTGTGTCAGATGCATAAGTAATCAAGAGACGCGACGAAGTTGGAAGTAACAAGAGTCTGTGCGATGTGTGCGTGTGTGTGTGCGCGTGTGTGTGTGTGTGTGTGTGTGTGTGTGGACCCAGTGAGTTGGGTTTAACGGCGAAAGAAGGCATTTTCCTCATAGGAGTAGTTATAAGTTTGGTAAGATTAAAGGTGTTAATAGCGGAGAAGGAAGAGAGATTGATTTACGCGTACAATTTTTTTTCAGTACTAGGATTTATACTTGAGTCATTGGCTTATACAAACAGTCAGAGTTTATCCAAGGTATGACCAGACCTCTGCCTGCATGCCATGTTTCGTCTTTTTTTTTTATTTTCAGCGAATTATTCTCGAATGAATACTAATATACCAGATTAGCAAAAAAATAAAAAATAAAAAATAAATAAAGAAAGAAAAAATTAATATCTAAATATTTCTAGGAGGTGCTCAGTTTCTAATGCAAGGTTTTATTAGATCGATCATTTATTTTAGAACCACTCGACGTTTAAATATTTAAATATTGACTTTTTGTTGTCATTTTTGTTTTTGTTGTTGTTAATCTGGTATAGTAATCGTCATTCGATAATAATCCACTGGAAAAAATTAAAAAAAAAAAAAAAATGAAACTAAAAAAATATGGGGTTGGTTGATACCAATCGTCACGTGAACTAATGTCTCTCCCCTCTCTGCTACTAGCACCAGATTAAATGAAACGCCTTTCATTTAGCAATATAGACGTATTGTTTACGTTGACTCCCATACATGGTCAGCAACGAGGTTCTCCCTCGGTCTCACATGCCACCAGAGTTTAGGCTATTGTGATAGCGCGTTGGATTTAAGTCATGACTTTGCGGTGACCAATCCATAATTTCGAAATCTTGCTGGCTAAGATAACTTATTACCACCTTTGCATTGTGACATGGGGTATTATCTTGCATAAAGGTAGCCCTATCGAAAACTGAATTCTGTATGATTGGCACAACATGATCTTGAACAATGTTTTTATAGATCTGCGCGTTTACACGAGTTTGTAACCGGATAAGAGGCGTTGTATCTTGGCTAGAAAACATGCCAAATACCATGATGCTTCCGCCCTCAAAATTGACAGTTTTCTTAATACATTTTCCACTTAATCTTTCACCAATACGTCTCTTTATATTGTTTTTTTTTTCTATCGTTTCAAAATAAATTAAACTTGCTTTCATCACTAAAAAATACTTTTGCCCAATTTTCATATGTCCAAATTACATACCTGTTTGCAAACTCTAATCTCTTCTTATTCTTAACAAGTGATTTCTTCCTTGGGGTTCGATTAAACAGCCCTATCTCTTGCAGTCGTCTAGAAACAGTCCATCTTGACACATTAACACATGAGGTACTATCTATAACCCTTTTAATTTCTGTGCAAGACTTAAAACAGTCCTTTAATGATATACGCTGCATAATTCGATCTTCTCTTGCCGAAGTTTTGCGGGGTCTGCCGGTTTTAAAAGCACTAACTATTTTGCCAGTATCATTATAGGATTTAACAACCTTGCCTACAACACTCTTCGAACGTTTCACTTTCTCCGAAATCTCTCTAATGGGGTGCTTTTCCTTGTGTAGCTTCACAATAGCTTGTCTCACAGAGTAATCAAAATTTTGTCGTTTCGCCATGGTGCCGGCTGATGCAATGTTTACAAGAGTTATTCCTTAGAGGAAATCAAAAAATTTGAATATAGCATACTGTTTACATTGTTTTTCTCACTTTTGTCCCCTAGTTTTTGGATGTTCCTATTTTGAAAATAAATAAATAATTATTATAATTCTTTTTCTATCCTTTGCAAATGATTCAAATTTTAGTATGTTATTATGGATGATAACGACTACCAAAGTTTTTATGTTTAACAAATATTAGGTTTTAAAATTTTGTCCCTTAGTTTTGGACGCTACTGTGTGTGTGTGTGTATATATATATATATATATATATATATTATATATATATTATATATATATTATATATATATATTATATATATATATATATATATATATATATATATATATATGTATATATATATATATATATATATGATGAAGGATGTGCAAACGTTATGATAACAAAATATCAAATGTGAAAACGATGTTATTGCTGCTGCGTAAGACTTGAAGGTGACAAGCCAACCGACAGCGACTTATCTTGAGATGTCTGGACAGGTTGAAAAATAATCGCGTCTGACTAACGCACTCATAACGCGTAATTATAACTTTTCACGCTTACTAAGTGACCAATTGGTCAGTGATTCTATATTTCTCTTTCAACCGCGATTTCGGATTTCCAGTGCAAACTAGTTGACCGGTTCGATATAATTAGAACTAATTTTCCGCTCGACTGACCACAACTGTGAGAACCGCTCGGTCCAACGAGACTGACCGGTGAGTAAATCAATATATTTATGAATGAACTGACAGATTAAAAATAAGTTTATATCGAGAATTGTGAAAATAAATAAATAAATAAACGCAATAGGTCAAAAGTCAAACAATTAACGCTAAACAAATGCACCGAAAAAGAAGCCACGAATGTATCAAATAATAAATAACTCTGGTGGCGCCATCTTTGATGAGTGACATCTGACAATTTTTTTTTTTTTTTACGAACTTGTGATCTCTGAATCCAAAAATACACATCACCCTCGCCTTGATGGCCAGGTAGTTAGGCTGCCTCTATTCTAATCTTGCTGAATTACGTGTTCTATCCTAACTAGTGGTGATACCCGAGGCCAACCACTTGATAGTATAAGCCAAAGACTCCAAATATAAGTATACTGAGAAATAGGATGGAAGAGGGGGGATAGTTTGAATATAGTAGTGTTGGGACGATTAATTGGAATCAAGGATCATAAAAATTGGAACTGTTTGGGGTATCGGAATCGGTATAAGAAAAAACAAACTGTTCCTAATTTCCGATTCCAAAAACGATTCTTTTATATGTTTTATTTCATTTTTTTTTGTTTAACTAAATTTTCCATTGCTGTTACTAATGCTAAACTGATAAATATTGATTTTCAATTACCAATAAAACTAAGATCAATACATCCCAATATACATGTATTGGTTAGGTTTGCGATAATATGTGCATATATTTTTACGTTAATCCGACAATAAAACATTAAAAATAAACAAACAATTCTATAGTTAAATATTTAGAGGTTTTTCAAAGAATCGGATTCGTGAATTTAGTATAACGGAGTACACGTTTACACACGTGTTAGCTTGTAGACATCATCGTAAGGAAACCAAGACAATGAATAACTCGATTCGCTTTTTTTCCGTTGAAACAACATACATTCATTTCCAGGTACTTTCCCGAATAACGCTTTGTCTCTCATTCAAACTTGTCGCTCTCGGCCCATGTGTGTAACACTTTATCTCTGTCAACTCTATAGCGTCATCATCGGTCTGCACGCACGTTATTCTTTTTTATAAACAGTTTCCTTGCTGTGACGTCACCCCGCACACGGCTCGGTTATTTGCATATAGTTGCTACACGCACGTCAACGCCCTGTCTCATTAGAACAGAATCGGTAATTGTATCAGAATCGGGAAAATATTGGAAGCGTAATACTAGAATATATGCACACAGATGAAACATGGCGTGCAGAGGTTTGGTGATGCCCGGGATCAAATCCTTGATTGTATAAACCAAACGCTAGTATAAGTTCTAGTTCTGAAAAATATCTTGAGAAAGGAAGATAGTTTGAATATGCACACATTGAGAAAACATGAAATAAATATTTTGAAGTAAAATAAGTTTTTTTATTAATCTGGTCACGAGGAAATAAGACACACGGTTAGGTGTAGGTTTTGATGAAAGTTTTTCTGTGGAACAAACTGGATTCGAAGAGCACGCCCAGGTTTTCAGTCCTTGAAAATATCTATATATTAATAACGTAGTACCCTTAACGTATGCACGTACGCTCGGACGGACCTGTGCCACGGTTTCCAGATAATAAATTATTCGATTGGGAGATCCAAAAAGAAGGATAGAAGTTGATAACTAGGGCTATGACAACAGCATATTCTTTTCATTGTTTTGACTCTCGAGTGTGTATCCGTTGATATCTTATATGCTTTTATATAGAGTGATGTGGTGTTTGGTTGATTAACTGTGTCTAACTGTGTCGGATATATACTCGAGAGTTCAAACAGTGAAAAGAATATGCTGTTGTAATAGCCCTAGTGATAACATACTACGAACATTAAAATTATTGGTATATAGATACACTTATTTAATGTTTGTAGTTTGTTATCACATTCTATCCTCCTTTTTAATAAATAGGATCTCCCGATCACCGAAGACACAATGTAAAAATAAAATAAAATTAAAAAAAAAAAATGATGTCGCTTTTGGGCCGTACGTGAAACTAAATTATACCTTCTTGGTCTTCTGGCTAGGAACCAAGGGTAGTATCTGTTCTGTCTAAATATGGTATAATGATATCATTGGGTTTCTATTCTCGCCGGGCGTCCATACAATGGAAATATGTCACAGACTCCTATAAGGATATTGGAGATAAACTGTAACAACCAGATATATTATGACACTACATTAACCAGATTATTTAGATAAATACTTGTACGAATTTAACAAAAGGGCTACAATAATATCGCTGGGTCTCCATTCACGCTGAACGTCCACAAAATGCCCACCAGCAATATATTACATATGAAAGATGCCGCTGTGGAATTTCCACGGGTCCCGTTAGTAATTTATGAATAAAGGAAACGAAAAAATGAATACCAACGCCTGCTTGTTGCTATTGATGGATACTCATTGTACGTTATATACATACGTGTAGGGGCAACATTTTCGCTGGCTGGAAAGAGTACAACTATGTAAAAAGGAAGAAAGGCCGACCCTCTATTTTTTATTGCTTTATCACAGTTGAAATTTACACCTCACTATTTTATGTCCATTTTTGATTGGACGACCCCACCTTCGCCGGTTTGGTCCCGACGAACGTCGCCCCATCGCTCCCACATCCGCACACCATTGATCCTGTTTTGATTAAAAACCCAAAGGCCCTTATCCTCGAGTGGCATATGGGCCTTGGTAAGTGGTGATACCCATGTAACAAAAAAAACAACAACAAAAAACAACAACAAAAAGAAAAACGTATGGTGTTTTTCCAATATCTGATCCATCGAATGGTCTCTATTCAAATAAGTGGTCGACATTCCAATATGTCATCTATCAGCTTACCTTAACACGGTAGATCACATAATGGATAAAGAAAAACTAATATTGGGACAATTAATCGGAATAGGGAATCGGAAAAATCGGAATCGGTGTCGCTTAAACTTTTTTTTTTTCACGCCTCTCTCCAACCAGACAGCGTGTGTATTTTTTTCTGGTTGTATTGACTCCTTACTATATCACCTCTCCACACCCGGGCAACGCCGGGTACCCTCGCTAGTATTAATATAGATCGAGAAAACTAATGTAATTTATTGAAGCAACGAAGCAGACAGCGTTATTTTATGCACATTTATTTTTTTATTTTTGCTGCAAATACGGTCTGTAAAAACTATACATCTTTAAGATTACTATCATATTTTATTTTAATCACATAATGGTTTTTAATATTTCTTCTTCATGTATTAGAAAAAAAGCTTATTTGTTTATAATTTGTTTTTTTTTCTGTTAATATAAAATCATTACAAAAAAATCTCCATCCAAAAATCTAAGAAAATGTCATGAAATGGAATTATACTCATTCATAATTAAAAGCAAACAAACAAACAAACAAACACACAAACAAATAAAAAACATGTATATACAACGCAGCGCCTTTACGATCCGGAAAGTTATCGGCCCCTTTTAGGGTATTAACCTTGCTTTATCTCTAAAATCTTAAATCTAGAAAAATACCTGTCCTAGGACTGATAAAATGGAAACAGTAATGACCAAATGCTTTGAAGAAGAAGAAGAAGAAGAAGAAAAATCGAGTTCTACGAATTAGTACGCCAACCCCATGGTTTTTATGAGTACCTGGGCCGAAATATGAAATTACAAGTGTGTGAATAACAAACAAAATATCCAAATTTTATTCACTAGATTCTAAACCAAATCTCTAAATCCAACCGACCCCCCACTAAAAAAAAAAACTCCCACTAAATTGGGATTATTAATGACCAGATGCTTCAATAAAAAAGAGAAGCGATGACATTGGTTCAGTAGTTAACGACACTGACTGACAACCTGTATGTCACAGGTTCGAGTCCAGCTGGTTCCACAAACTTACTTTCACTTATGATGTTGGCAACCTTCACGTGGTTCCTGTAGTAAGTACTCGGTGTTTTTTTTTAGAAAAGAATTTTAACTAGAAAAATATCGGGGAAACCAATGCTAATAATAGAATCTTCAGATTCTTACGATATTACGGTGATGATGATGATAGGAAGAAGAAAATTGAGTTTTACAAACTAGTGTGTCAAATTGATGACTCTCAGCGTTACGCCACCCGCAAATAAAAATTAGAGTTAGGAGTGTAATATCAACGAATAACGCCTCTTTTTTTTTTTTTTTAACAAATTTGTTTGTTTGTTTGTTTGCTTGTTTGTATTGCTTAAATATAATTAAAATGTTTTTATTTTTTGTTTGTTTGCTTGTAATGTCTTCCTGAAATAATCCGGCATTGAACTGAATGGGAAAAGTTAGGCAGGAACAATTGTCGCCAACAATGGACGTGCAATGAAGCATGGACAAAAAACAAAAAAAAAAAAAAAAAAAAAAAACAAACAAAAAAAAAAACAACTAAGGAGCTCGACCGGTTGAAGCGGGGGAGGAAACGTGACCCCCACGACCGCGGATCGCACTCAACAGGCAGCGGTGTATTTTGGGTGACCGGGACGAAGATGACGGATAGAATTAATTTTAGTGACAATTTTCCACACACGAGCAGTTTTGTGTGGCGGGGGTACATTGCCATCCCTTACCTCAAATGAATAATAATAATAATAATAATAATAATAATAATAATAACAACAACAACACAAATTAAAAGGTAGATTGTGTCCCCAGTTAATTAAATGTCCCCTGGACGTTCATCTGAACGACTAAGGGCCACTGAGTGCGACAAAGAAAAATACCTGGTAAAATAAAAAAAAGAAATTTATTGTTAAGGGCCGTTTTGGTACAAAAAGTCTTCTGCTGTCGGTCCACTGCTACGATTTTGGAATCGGGGCATATAAGCAAGAAAATGCGAAAGTAGAATCAGGCAAACAACAGCTACATGACAGACAGACAGACACACACACACACACACACACACACACACACACACACACACACACACACACACATATAGTAAGTTATGAAAATATATATGTCAATTAAGCTACACAGAATATTCCGCGATTTATTCTCGTGAGAATTCGTCAGGCTTATGCGAGAAGTTTTGTCGCGCGTTTATATATACGCACATGCTATTGAGTTTGTATTTATTTGCTTTCCCACTGAGCAAATTAGGCACAAGGTCGATTTTAATGTGGAGAGTGAAGAGGAGGAGGCCAGCTCCCCCGAGAGGGAGCTGGATAGTGACAATTGGTTTGAAGGGTTTCTCCTACATTGAACAATAACTGATTGCTACAAGAGCAATGGTCTTATATGTGGGGTTGCCCCCACATATACTCTTTGCTTGCAGTATCTGCCGGAACAGATACTGCACTTTGATCTTGTTACCCGTTCACGGTTACGGAGGGTCGGAGCGCGTTTGCACATGCTCCTGAGTTTTTCGTTAGCCAATCAGCTTTCTAGTTGCCACCGCGCCCATCCTAATCAGCCAATGGGCAGGCACTTACAGGACAAAGGTAAAGTTGTTTTATATATATATATATATATATATATATATATATATATATATATATATATATATATATTACGACCAAACCGGAAGCGACATTTTAAAAAATTAAGGCTAGACAATCTAAAGGAGAGGATAACTTTAAAAAATATCGGCGAAAAAAGTGACCTCCCCTGTAGAAAAGTGCCTAGTTGAAGGGGAAGATATTAATGTTTTTAGCCAATTTTTTGGTATTTGTCGTATGAAAGGTCGAACTTTAAAACGATACTGATCTTGATAAAATCCGTCGCCTCTATTGAAAGTTTAAGGCAGACATGCAAACATACATACATACATACATACATTTACATATTGTTAACTAAAGATTTTCGACCCAAACTGATGAAAAAGCTTGCCCTATCTCTGAATACCCTTTATGTAAAATTT
Source organism: Euprymna scolopes (assembly GCF_053919585.1). Classification (NCBI taxonomy): domain Eukaryota; kingdom Metazoa; phylum Mollusca; class Cephalopoda; order Sepiida; family Sepiolidae; genus Euprymna; species Euprymna scolopes. Next base: position 144,033,585 of record NC_136483.1, read on the forward strand.
CAAATATTTAGACCAGAAATTGTCTGAGTAATTTGGAAGAGACCGCAGAGGTCAATTTCTTTAAAAACTTTTACCCATATTATGACCCCTTAAAATCTATTGTTTTGGGCTCAAATAAAGTTATTAAGTTAGATCCATGTCCAAGGAACCTATATCTAAAATTTCAAGTGCGTAAACTTAAAATTGTCTACGGAGTTTGGTAGAGTTCTCAAAGGTCAAATCGTTGAACTTTGACCCCTTAATCGCCAAATTTCTGGCCAAAAACCGATCACATCGATTTTCCCAAATCTCAGTACCCTGTATATCTAATTTCGAGTCTGTAGACTAATAATTGACAGCGTTATTGCGTAGGGAAATGTACACAGACACACACACAGATACACACACAGACACGTTCACTTTTATAGATATATAGATAGATATATATATCTGAACGTCAAAAACGACTTTAATTTTGCAAAAATAATGTCGTTTTTTGACGTTCAACTATATATATAAAAACGACATTATTTTTGTACCAAACTTAAACACACACACACACACACACACACACACACACACACACACACACACACACACATATATATATATTAATCCTCGTGTGAAAGAGCAGCACACAAAATGTTTAAAAAAAAAAATAATAATAATAATAATAATAATAATAATAATAATAATAATAGAATAACAATAACAAAAACGTTCGCTGGCGAGGACTACTATTGACCGTAACATTCCTTTTGAAATTTTCATCTCTATTTTTCTCGTTATGTACTGAATATTTGTTAATGAAACCTATATGAAATATGTTCCTTATTAAATTTTAAAGATTTTCTATTCTGAAAGAAGTTAAAAAAGAATTTAATCTAAAAAAGTTATTTTAAAGTTTTTATTAAAAAAATTCAGATTTTCTCATTATTCAGACCTGTATTAAAAAGAGGGAGTTGCAAAAAATGAGTTGTGGTATGAGGAGAAATACAGACTGAAATTGAGAGAAGGAGAGTTTTAAAATATAATCTTAAAAAGATAAGATACAAGTTAGAAAAGCATTTCATCCAAGGCATGAAAATTGTTAAACAAAATGTTTTTACTAGAGGCTTTAAAAATAAAGGTACCAGATTCAATTTGAAATTTATTTATCTTCAAAGTGCTTTGGATTTATTTTATGTAATGTTCATTTTGGGCAATTTTAAAAACATTATATTTCATCTAGCAATTACTGACATAGATATAAAATTTCCAATGATTTTTTTTTTATTAAGTGCAACAGAATGTACATTACATAAAATAAATCCAAGGTAATTTTATGATTCAATTTAAAGTAAATTTTTATACCTTACTTTGTATAATTTATAAAAGTGCACTTTGAAGATAAATAAATTTCAAATTTAATCTTGTACCTTTATTTTTAAAGCCTACAGTAAAAACATTTTATTTAACAATTTTCATGCATTGGATGAAATGCTTTTCTAACTTGTATATATATATATATATATATATATATATATATATATATATATATATATATATATATATATATATATATATATATATATATATATATATTAAAACAGTAATCTACAGCCATGTCTGTTTCGTGGCCTAACCACTCTTTAGCTTACCTTGACTATATCTAGGAGCCGAACTTCGTATCTTATATATTACAACCCCGTGTCTAATCAATTACGCTATGAAGCCACAGACAATTACACTGTTTATTTTTATCGCCTATATATTTACGTAGATTTCTTGTTGATTTAAGAATAATAAAAAAAATCAACAACAAATCTACGTAAATATATAAGCGATAAAAATAAACAGTAAATTTGTGTATGGCTTCATACACTAGACTGTAATATATAAGGTTCGGAGTTCGATTCCTAGATACAGTCAAGCTATACTGAAAAGGAGTAGGACCCTGAAATATGCATGTCCTAAGATTACTGTTTCAAAAAAATAATTTAAAAAACAAACAAAGTATGATTTGTTTGAGTCCAAATAAAAATATGGGCGATTTTCTAAGAAACATGAGCTTCAAGATAAAAACGCTACGTTAATCGTATATATATATATATATATATATATATATATATATATATGTATATAATCGTATAATCGTATATATACATACATATATATATATATATATATATATATATATATATATATATATATACGTATATACAGGGTGTCCACAAAGTCTGGCTACATTATGTAGCCAGACTCTTTGTGGAAGCATCCTGTAGATTATGTAGCCAGACTTTGTGGGCACCCTGTGTGTATGTATATATATATATATATATATATATATATATATATATATATATATATATATATATATATATATATATATATATATATGTATATATATGTTTGTTTATTTACAAAACAGGCGGTTTGAGCACTGTAAAAGTGGTGGTGAATGTCCATTTAAATTTATGCAAATAGACATTCTGACGAGTTATTTGCGGGCGTCGCTTCTGTGGTCGAGTGGGAGAACTGCCGACTGTCAACACGACGGTTCTAGGTTCAGTCCTTGGCTTGGGAAAGATGCTAGTCTAGGGGCACTGATGAGTTGTGATACAACGAAACAGGACTGTATGTCGATGACTACAAATATATATATATATATATATATATATATATATATATATATATACAGGGTGCCCACAAAGTCTGGCTACATAATCTACAGGATTTGTGGACACCCTGTATATAATATATATATATATATACACACACATACACACACACACACACACACACACACACACACACATATATATCTATCTATATATATATTTAATATAATTATACTTAATTGGAAATATTATATTTAATATAATTATTGGTCCATCAGGACAACGGAATGGACATCTCGTGAACATAAGAGGCCAAAGAGAAGACCAAGAACGAGATGGAGAGACGACCTGATACAGGCAGCGAGTGGCTCGGGACAGAGTTAGATGGCTTAAGTCCAGGGAGGGGTTCCTCATTGAGTGATAAAACCTTTGTTGATGTTGATAACTATTTTAATACATGCAGACACTAGTGTTTCATCCTTTCGGGAATCATCAGTACAGGGAGTTACAATTACGGCCGGTCCGGAGATTCAAACCCGGGCACGAAGCCATCTTTGACCCTATTAGCAAAGAAACAAACCGGCCAGATAATATTAACCGCGAGAGATACAGTTGAAATTAATATTTATATAAAGTGTAAATGTCAAGACGTCGAGAGTGATCATGATACCCGTTTTATTATTGATTTTCCTTTTGGGCGCAGAGGTTTTCATTCCAGAAATATAAATAGTAATGTTTACACATTATGTGCCACATTAGTCGTCATGTGGCCTAGTTAAGATAAAAACAAAAGTAAATCCTCTGATTACCTCTCCATGGTATATCGATACTCTATGGTTGACTGGGGTAGCTCTAGTACATTTATATCAGATCTACCTCTGTGTTCCATGTTTAAAAAGAACGTGTCCTCTATAGTATCAGACCTGACGGAATGGTTAATTGAAGGTATAGACCAATTCATACCCTCCAAAATACCAGCAAAAACCTAACAGCCAGCCGTGGTTTTCTCCAAAATATGCTACTGCCATTGCTCACAGAAATCACTTTTTTTTTGTTGCTTCCAATGTAATAAATGTAATGAAACTAAAGCCGCTTTCAGGACTGCCAGCAACCACTATAAAAGAGTAATAAAGAACGCGAGAGAGTTGTATGCTCAGTCTGTCAAGTCCAAAGTAGCTGAGCAGTGGCTTGGTTCCCACCAGTTTTGGTAAATAACAAACAGGCTCCTGAACAGAAGCGTGTACTCTATCCCAACTATCATAAATGGACCTGAGGTAATCTCGTCAGCATCAGACAAAGCCAAACTCTTTGCCAAGAACTTTGCAGCTAATTCTACCCTATGTGATCAGAGCTGCTAACCCCCTAATATTATCTCCTGTGTCTGAAAAATCGCTATGCGATATACAAATATCTGTGCGTGATATTGCCAAGCTAATCAAAAGCCTCGATTCCAGTAAAGCAACTGGCCCTGACGCCATTCCAATTATAGTGCTGAAACAGCTTCAACTAAAACTAGTTCCTATACTTACAAAACTGTTTAAGCGTTGTCTTAAGGAAATTACTTCCCAACACCCTGTAAAACCTCGTCAGCATACCAATATTTACAAATTCAGGTGATCGGTCATCTCCTTCTCAATACAGATCAATCAGTTTCCCGTGCGCCATGAGTACGTTGCTAGAATCTGTGTAAAATAGAAAAGTAATCAACCACCTCAGCAAAAATAACCTCCTCACTGACATGCAATATGATTTCCGTTCTGTTAGATCTACAGAAGATGAGCTAACAATTATATCTCATAGGATTAGCGAATTTCCTGACGAAGGCTTCCTTTCTAGGGTAATTGTTCTTGACATATCAAAGGCCTTTGATAGGCATAAAGGTCTACTTCACAAAATCTCCAGCTATGGTATAGCTGGAAATGTCTTTTCAGTTATTAAGTCATTTCTCTCTGATAGGTTCGTGAGAGTAGTGGTTGATAGGCAGAACTGAGAAGCTCACATTATTAATGCTGTAGTCCCTCCGGGGTCCATACTGGACCCAACTCTCTTCCTGATCTACATCAATGATCTTCCAAATCACATCCTAAGATTATTCGTAGGCATTTATGCTGACGACACTACCATCTATGGTAACACTTCAAAGGCCGTAACCGACCAAGTTCTTTCTTATTCTCTCTCCTGTGATTTTGAGCACGTAGTGCAGTGAGGAAAGAGGTGACTGGTTAATTTGAATGCATCTAAAACCAAGCTTCTATATTTACATCATCAACGCTCTGATCCCCGTCTGGAATCAATTGAAATGAATGACTTTCGTCTTGAGAAGGCTCTATGTTTTGACAAACTTCTAGGTCTGACTTTTACTCCTGATCTGAAATGGAACATGTACATCAAATCCGTTGTCAAGGCTGCTGTAAAAATGGCGTGATCATTCTATTGATCCATTAGATATTTTATTGCCGATGCAATACTCTACCTGTATAAGAGCTAAGTACGTCCAATGGTTGGAGTACTGTTGCCACATCTGGGAAAGAGCTCTTAGAAGCAGCTTATCTTACCTTGACAGAGTTCAAAATAAAATTCGTAGTATAGTGTGGGGGGATCCCTTTTCTCTTCCCTGCGCCCTATTTCCCACAGAAGAGACGTTGCTAACCTGTCTCTGCTTTACCGTTATTTTCATGGCAAGTGCTCGTCTGAGCTCCAATCTATGGTTCCCTCTGGCCTGACTTTCGCGAAAAACACTCGTCTAGTTGAAACCACGATCAATAATTTCCCCCACCCTTTATCTGCGTCTAAACCTAAATGTAGATTCCATGAACAAAGTTTCTTTCTTCGAACTGCACGCCTATGGAACTCTGTTCTGTTTTCTTGCTTTCCAGCTGACTACAATATGGTCGTCTTCAAGTCCAATATAAATAAGTTCTTGATGAGCTGTCCCCTTAAGTAATCCAATTTACCAAATTTTTACTACTAACGATTCTACGATATTTTCCCGTTGACTACCGTACACTCATTAATCTTTATCCTCGAGTGGGCTCAGAGGGTTCATAAGTAGTGACTCCTTTGTAATTCTGATATATAAATGGCTCTATGCCTATCTATCTGTCTGCCTGTCTCTATAGTTCCAAACTCTATCTCTTCCGAAACTAAAAATTGCAGAGCGGGACTAAGGGCCTCAAATGATTGGATTTTTTTACGGTCCATTCTTTTATGTGTCTTTAGGCGGTTAAAATAGTGATTAAAGGGTTTGACCCCTTTAATAAGTAAAAATCGAAAAATTGTTAACGATGTTGCACATTCATCTTAGTTTATTTTTAATTTTTACTCGTTTTATATACGTGTCAAGTTCGTACAGTAGTAACCTCACCAGCTTTGAATGCTACAGCTTCGGTTTCAATTCTAACTGATGGCACCTAAATACGGTTTTTGTACTTTTCACGACTCTATGATAATATATACGAAATCTGGACAAATTAAAATATAATATTGGAGCGTATTTTACGACTGGGCAAAGCCACCCCCTAATATATATATATATATATATATATATATATATATATATATATATATACACATGTATATATATATACATGTATATATATATATATATATATATATATATATATATATATATATATATATATTAGTTGGTTCATAACCTAGATATAGCTTAGAGAAAATGAGATTTTATTTGTACATAAAACGCCGATGAGAGTATTTGAGCATTTCTTCCTCTTTTAGTTTAGTCAAAATTACACTTTAAACGCCTTTAAAAATTTCAATGAAAGAAAAAAAATATATCAATTTGATACAAATTAACTGCAGAAGAAATTTATCGGCAAAAATACATAAAAGACTGCCTTTCAGTTAATTCATAGCAACATTTTGCCTGCACAAATTATTTAAAGGACTTTTCAAAGGATTCTACCACATTGAAAATAATGCATTACCAAATGTACATGACTAGGACTTTATTGTCCAGCCTGGAATATGCTATAAAAAAAAACGCAATTCAATCTGGAATGTACCAGAATTCATTGCATTTTACAACTGTTATTGTATCCCCATTATTTCAATTTTTAATATTTTTTTTACAGCATCATTTGATCTTTAATTTTCAATTTGTGTGCTGATGAGAAAGAATTATAATTACTCACACTTATTTTGCCAATAACATTTCCTCCAATGAGATGAGCCATTCATTGAAAATCCATGGATTATGGAAAAAAACTTTAATAAATAATTTTTATGCCCAATAATTTTTTTGTAATTCTACATAATTTAACCTAGAACATCCACACACACACACACACACACACACACACACACACACACACACACACACACACACATATATATTCTGATGAAAAAACCTGCGTTGTACTGTATGCTTGGTCTTCTGGCAATCGTCTGCACCGACAAGGATTAGCAGTAATAGCAAAAAGATGGTTAGTTCTACACAACGCCTTCACCATTATAAACAAATAATCTGTGTGGATTTCCGAACAACTTAGTGGCGGAACCTCATACGTCGAAATCGACGGGAGAGTCCATTATATATATATATATATATATATATATATATATATATATATATATATATATATATATATATAGTAAGTTATAAAATATATATAGCTTAATCGCCACATATATTTTATAACTTACTACCTAGCTCTATCTACGTATTGAGCACTGAAGAAGTAAATACTTAAAGTTTACGCATAAATTTATACTTTCGTATATTAATTTATGTGATTAAATATATATGTGTGTGTGTGTGTGTGTGTGTATACATACATGTGTGTATATATATACATATATATATGTGTGTGTGTGTATGATGATGATTGCAACGTCTTGTCAGACGAGTGCCACTCCCTCAGACACTTAAAGTCCATGATCCCAAAAATGACTTCCATCGCCACAAGACCATTTTAATAGACAAATGCCTGAGAGAGTATCTATACACAGATGCTGTTACAGAGTCTTAGCGTTGTACGACAGCTAAGTCTCTCTCTCTCGGTTCAAAATGTTGAGATTCAGCAACAAGCAAGAGCAAGATAGCCAGCAACAAGTTGAACTGCAGACCAGCTTAATGCGGGTACTGGTCTCCCGCTTTATGTTTTTTTTTTTTTAAATCAGAGATTTGCTTCTCCTAGAAATGTTGCCTTAACCACGGCTTACGGGAGCCCTCTCCACCCCAACACACACATACATACACACAAACATACACGGTGCTAGTTGGCCGTTGACCCCCAAAAAAGGTTCCTTCGTCGTTTGGAAGGTCTTGTTTTTAATATATATATATATATATATATATATATATATATATATATATATATATATATATATATATATATATATAGAGAGAGAGAGAGAGAGAGAGAGAGAGAGAGATGTGAGTACGTTGGAGAAGAGGGATTTTTCTTACCAATATTTTCTCTGGTTAAAATAAATTTGCTTGAATTTAATTTGACAGCCCAAGTGGCCAGTTTGGATTATTTGTTTCAGAATTATTTAATTAGATTAGACAAACTGTTTTCCCTCCATTAAATTTATTTATTTATATATTTCATTTCATCTCATTCATGCCGAGTTTATAATTTACGATAAGTTTGCACAATTTGCGCGTGTTCATCGCCAGGAAATCCCCCCCCCCCCATTTATTCCATTAACTTGTTCTTTGTAGCCAGTAGGAAGCCCACCAAAGGCGATAGCGCCGATACGTAACCCCTCGAAGGTGGTCTACTCGCTCGAAGCTCTCTGCCGGCCTGTCGGTGTAATGAGTTTTTATTTTTATTTTTTTTTTTTTTACTGAAAATACTTCAAGGCTTGCCCCGTCCTTCGTGTTTTTATGCAAGTGTTAGCCAAACTGCTTACCCCTCCTCTAATCCCCACCCACGCTATTTTGCAAGTTGTTGTAAATCATTTTTTTTCAGTGTGAAATGTTCACCTTATTCAACGACATCCCTGTTTTTACCCTCAGTTGAGTTTTTTTTTTTTTTCACTCAGTTGATAATCGACATATTAATTTTAAAAATACAAGATGGCGTTTAGATATGACGGGGCCGTTTATATGTAAAAAAATTGGAGGAATCAAAAGCGCACGCGCGCACACACACGCGCGCGCACACATATCTATAATTTAATTCACAAGAAAGATTTTTTAATCCATTAGGATTGGTATATTAAAATTGAGACATTTTAAGTAAATAATTAATCTATCTATCTATTTATCTATCTATCTTCTCTACTCTGCTATTATACAGGGTGTTCCAAAAGAAGCCAAATTGATCAAATATAAGATGGAACAACAGAAATAGCACGCCAACGGGGGGGGGAGATTTCAAAGCATTTAGATCAGTGCTTTTCAACTTTTTTGCTGGGGTGGAGACCCATAGAAACATCCTACTGGCTCTTGAACACCCAATGCAATAATTTAGTTGTCTTGTGTAAAAAAAAAACCCCCAAAAAACCGACCCCCCCCAAAAAAAAACAGCATTTAAAAAATAAAATTAAATTAAAATACTCATGTTCAAAGTATTGTACACGTTTCTGTAAAATATACATATTTGAATAGATTACATTTATTCTTATCAAAAACTGAATGGGGAAACTCAAGTTTGGTGTTTCTTGCACAACTTTAATTTCTTGTTCTCTCTAAGTGGAGGAGAAATCCTTCACGACTGAGACAATTTTTATTGTTGCTCCTTTTCTCCACGTTAAAAAAAAAAAAAAAAAAAAAAAACGACTCTGGCGTCTAACTCTGTCCCGTGGGGAGGCGTTGTAAATTGGGTCGTGTTTTTGAGAGACACACACGAAGTTCATCTTCCATAGGCAGCAATTGTGCTCGTTTCTTATGCTTAAGAGATTCTTTTAGCGTTGGTTGTATGATAAGAATGTATAAAAGCAAACCTGATAGTGGCAAGACAAATTAATTTTCCAAATGTAATGAGTTTAATTTTGTAAAATCTACTATATTCAAACAATAATTTAAAAAAAAAAGTGCTTATAATAATAAAATAGATTTTCAAAATGGAATGTAATATTCTGTTTTTTTTGTTTCTTGTTCTAATTTAGAAATTGCGGAACCTCTGGACCGTGCTGGCGGAACCTTAAGGTTCCGCAGAACCCTGACTGAAAAAAAAGCACTGATCTAGAGTAACCCTACCAAAGTCATCATGAGTCGTTACACCACCGAGGAGCGGATATTTATCGTAGAGTTATATATTCGGTTGAATTAAAATTCCAAATCCGTCAGCTGCTTTTGGGATATCCTTTATAAAAGGAACTTTGTCAGTGTGTGTGTGTGTGTGTGCGCATGCGCGTGTGTGAGTTCATTCCCTCCGCACTCCTGAACAGCTGGGTCGAATTTTCTTTTGGAAATTTCGCACAAATGTATTTCATGTGTCTGACAGTGTTCTTAGATAGATTTTTATCGGAATATCTTCAATAAGTATCGATAATCGATAATCGAAAAATCCGATGAAAGAAGGAAAAGGTGATTTTGACTAAAGTTAACACCCTAGACAGCCTAACATCACAAGTGAATTTGCGGAATTTTCTTACCACACAAGCAGAAAGTCCCGGCATGTAAAATCAACAGTAGGTTCTTTGATATGACAGGGGCGCGTTCGAAATGAATATTTCTGCTTAGAGCACAATTAAAGCATGATAGACGACTTTGGCATTTTAAACTTCAATTCAAGAAATTAGATATAAAAAATAACTTTATAAAAATGAACAGTAGGTTCTCTACAGTGCAATGTAAACTAAAATGTGCTGTGGACTAAGTCACTGCGGAGAGGCATGTGAAGCTTCTTCCAGGTGCACCGCGATGGGTCCCCAAGTAATTATATTGAAAAATGGGAAATTTCACCGATTTCGATGACAATAAAAATATGAAAATACTAATCCTCATTTAATATGATAGGAAGTTAAAATATAGTGTTTTTCATTTTTGTTAGAGATTTTTTTTGTTTCGAATTAACAGTTTTTGAAAACTTCAGACAGAAAAAGTAAAAAAAATCTAGCGATTTTCGGAAGGTTTACTTTCCCATATTTAAGGATTTCTTTTTAAATTAATTTTTTTTTTTTTTAATTTAAAAATTTTTTTTTTTTAATTTTAAAATTTAAAAAAAAAAATTTTTTTTTTTAATTTAAAAATTTTTTTTTTTTTAATTTAAAAATTTTTTTTTTTTTAAATTTTTAATTTTTTTTTTCTCACTTTTCAACACTATAAGTAATAAAATCTCGGCAAATCATTTTCGAAAATGGAAAAATTCGGACGATAAAAATAGTCTTTCTCACTTAAAAAAGAATTTTTACAGGGGAATATTTTAGATTACACCAGTTGAGTGAAATAATAAAATCTCAGCAAACCATTCTTTCTTTCTGGTGAATCATTCGACTACAGAATTCAAGCCCGGTTGTACCTCACAATTTTAGTTCAATTTTTTCTTATTACTGAAACCAATTTTCGATAAAAGACGAGGCATCATTTAAAGTAGCCGTAAATCATTTCTTTGTTAGCATATTTTAAAACTAAACATTAATCAGAAGTGACTTTTCCAGGGAATTCATTGTCAAGCCCAAATACCAGCTGACACGATACTGAAAAAAAAAACACAGACGGAATTTGATGAATTACATTAACATTATAATCAATTATATATATATATATATATATATATATATGATGATTGCAACGTCTTGTCAAACGAGTGCCACTCCCTCATACATTTAAAATCCATGAGCCCAAATGCCTGAGGGAGTATCTATACAAAGATGATGTTACAGAGTCTTAACTTTGTACGACAGCTAAGTCTCTCTCTCGGTTCAAAATGTTGAGATCCAGCAACAAGCAAGAGCCAGATAGCCAGCAACAAATTAAACTGCAGACCAGCTTAATGCGGGTACTGGTCTCCCGCTTTGTTTTTTTAAATCAGAGATTTGCTTTCCTAGAAAGGTTGCCTTCACCACGGCTTTATATATATATATATATATATATATATATATATATATATATATATATATATATATATATATTGCGAATTAGTCCACCAGGTAATTTTTTTCTGGTCATGTATAATATTAAATAGAGGATTGATTATATAATACATACATACATACGCAATCTGCATAAATTAAAATACCATGTTCAAGTACGTATTGTACGACCGAACAACGCCGGGTGACCAGCTAGTATATATATATATATATATATATATATATATATATATATATATATATATATATATATATATATATATATATACACTGCGTATCAAATTATTAACGAGTTTACATTTTTCTTAATATTTAATCCAGGAAACTTTGAGAAAGTGCTTACAATACTATTCAGCTACTTCAGTAAAAAAAGATCTAACACGTAAAATTATGACTAATACCAACACTAACATTAAGGCCGGAATATATTCTATACCTTGCCTTGATTGTGGAAAAATATACGTAGGAGAAACTCAACGGCATTTAAATAAAAGAATATATGAATTCAAAAGAGATGTGAAAAATAACAATACACTCAATGCCATATTTTGTCACATCATGGAGAACGACCACCATTTTAATTTTAACAAAGCGACTTTCCTTAAACACATACATAACAGATCCACACGACGTTTAATTGAGTCGGCTATAATCTCCCATTCCAACAACATAATTAAACAAAGAAAGGAGGTTTTCCACGTTGCTCCCTATCTGTCGAAAATAATTATTAAAGAAAACTATTTAGATACGGGTTAAACGTGAAACATTATATATATATATATATATATATATATATATATATATATATATATATATATATATATATATATATATATATATATATATATATATAAATTATTAAACAAAAGACTAGATGTAATCTACGGGTGTTTGCACAGAAACAAATATTAAATTTCACGCACTAGAGCAGATTAGGAAAAAAGATGCAAGGGAAGTAATCCTAGATAAAAAATGATACCACGAGAGTGACCTCCCCTGCATCGGGTAATATAATACGAATTCAAACACTAAGGAAAAAACAATATTAAAATAAACACGAATAAATATAGGAATAAAATTATATAAAATTATAAGATAATTGGAAAAAAAAAACAAATAGGAAAAATAGGGAAAATTAAAACAAAAATAAATAATTAATAAATAAAAAAATATAAATACGAAAGTACGGGTTAAAACGGAAAACTATCTTTACATAACACCAAAAGATGGAGGAAGTGAGGAAGCATGGCTGTGGAAATCCGAATACGATGTCCAGCATGTTAAAAATATACCATTTGTTGTAAAAATCTAATGGATAAACATCGGATATTTTTACGGAAACATAAATCGTAAAATTGCCAACTCATCAATGAAACGGCTGTAATGGAAAAATCCAGGAAATAAACGAAAGTTATAAAAAAGAAAACGTGAGTCTTTGACTTTTCAACAAAACTTTGCACTAATATATATATATATATATATATATATATATATATATATATATAAAGATCAATTCGCAATTTCACTTGATTTTATAATTTTTATTTTACTTATTTACTGTATTTTATTTAATCACTGTTTATTTTTAGACGCCATTTTATCACTTTCTACTTTTTGTTTTTAGATGCCACCTTATCCCAATTCAATTGTCTCTAATTAAAAACTACAAAGAAACAAACAAACAAACAAAAAAAAACTCCCTCTGTAGTCTCGTTTCATTTTATTATTTTTTTATTTATTTAATCTATCACGGTTATATTTCTAGACGTAATCTTTTAAATCTTTACGATATTTTAGTCCAATTAATTTTCTCGTCTCATTTTATCAACTTATTTATTTTATTACTTGTTTTTATTTTTAGACGCAATCTTTCAAATCACTACGCTAGTTTACTCCAATTTATTATTATTATTTTCTCTAATCATAAAATGTACATATGTATATAGGCATCTAATTTACATAAGAAAACATGACGCTCTCCCCCCAAATCTTCCGACCCTCTTGAAAAAGCCCGCATAAATCGGGCGAAACGTTGAGCGTTCAGGTCCTTCCACCTGCAATCTATTTTATATATATATATATATATATATATATATATATATATATATATATATTTAGTAATTTATAAAATATATAAAAGGCGATTAAGCTACACTGAATATTCTGCGTTTCATCCACTATAGGATTCGTCAGGCTTATGCGCGAATTCTGTGGTTGCTTCTTGTTTTTATATATGTTGAGGATTTCTAGTTAACCAATCAGCTTTCTAGTATCCACCGCGCCCCTTCCTATCAGCCAATGGGCATGCATTTTATCGAACAAAGGATCTGTTTTAGAACTAGGTTAGTGGTTTACGGTAGATCTTTCCCTTCCTTTATATATATATATATATATATATATATATATATATATATATATATATATATATGTGTACACACATACATTGACATATTATATATATATATATATATATATATATGTGTGTGTGTGTGTGATCGTTTATGTATATTCCTGTTTGTTGAATTTATTTGTTTGTTTTCTATTGTTATTGTTAGTTTTAAAGCTATTTTGTATCGCTATCCTAGAGTAAGTTTTATTTTGTAAACACAGTTGTTTGCTATTTCTCGTCTACAGTTTAATAGATTTTGAGGTTCTTTAAAGTACAGGATAGCAAATTTTTCACGGAGGCATAATTTACATGGGTCGTCTAAATGTCTGCACGTGGTAGCTTGTCTCATTATTTTCCATTCGACTACCGGCGAATGTCCGCTTTCTTTGAGTTCCCAGTATTTATTCGCTAGTGTTGTTTTTATACGGTGTTTTTTTATTTTGAAGTAAATACTTAAAGTTTACGCATAAATGTATACTTTCGTATATTAAATTTATGTGAGTAAATGAAGTAGTTATATATATATATATATATATATATATATATATATTTATATATATATATATATAATGTGGATAATTCAGTGGATGTGTTGAATATATATATATATATATATATATATATATATATATATATCAGTGGATGTGTTGAATAATATGTGTGTGTGTGTATATATATATATATGTATTATATATATAATACATATATATGTATATATATATTATTCAATAATAACAAGAGGTGTTGAATAATATATATATATATATATATATTATTCAATAATAACAAGATGTGTTGAATAATATATATATATATATATTATTCAATAATAACAAGATGTGTTGAATAATATATATATATATATATACGTATTATATATATATATATATATTATTCAATAATAACAAGATGTGTTGAATAATATATATATATATATACGTATTATATATATATATATTATTCAATAATAACAAGATGTGTTGAATAATATATATATATATATATATATATACGTATTATATATATATATATATATATATATATATATATATATATATATATATATATATATATATATATAATTATTCAACACATCCACTGAATTATCCACTATATTTGATTCACGTGTTAAGGAAGTTGATGATTCAACATCTTTTTTCTCACAATTTCTCCAAGTGTGTATGCGTGTGTGAGTTCGTTTTCTATTGACCCCGAAACGGCTGAGTCGATTTTCATGAAATTTTACACAAACATACTTTATGGGACTTGGAATATTCTTAGATAGGTTTTGTATCCGAATGCCTCTGAGAAGTATCGAAAATCGAAAAATCCGATTAAAGAAGAAATAGTTCAATTTTAAACGAAGTTAACACTTTGTGAAGCCCAACCTTACAAGTACATCTGAAAAGTTTTATTACCGCACAAGCAGAAAAGCCCGGCGTATAAAATCAAGGTTCTTTGATAAGACAGGACCGCATTCAAAATGAATGTTTCTTTTTAGAACGCAATTAAATCATGGTATTTGACTTTTAAAAATCAAACATTTATTCAAGCCATCTTCTTCTATTATATAAATCTCACCTGTCTGTTTAAATGTATGTATTTTTGTATGTCTGCCTAAAACTTTCGACAGAAGCGACGGATTTTCACGAGATCGGTATCGTTTTGAAGCTCGACCCTTCGGACGACAAATATCAAAACATTGGCTAAAAACATTAATTACTTCACTCTCAACTAGACACTTTTCTACAAGGAGAGGTCGCTTTTCTCACCGATATTTTCGAAAGTCATCATCTCTTTTTGATCAACTAGCTTTAATTTAAACGTTCGCCACTTCCGGTTTGGCGATGGACGCAACGGCAAAGACGTTGCGATTTTTTTTTCACGTTTTTACCTTCGCGGTACGAGTTCGAGCCTGCCTGCCTACTACCATTTTTTTTTTGCTCAACCCCCCCCCCCCGAAACGCCGGGGCAACGCCGGACGCCAGGCTAGTTATATATAAAAGTACTTTTAGAAAATCAATAGTAGATTCTCTACAGTGCAATGTAGACTACAATGTATTGCGAATTAAGTCACTGTGGGAAGGCATGTGAATTTTCCTTTTATTTTTACAAAGGAGTCACCACTTATCAAGGCATGCAGGCCACCCGAGGATAAGGGTTAATGAACTAACAGTAGTCAATGGGAAAATATCATAGTAATCGTTAGTAGTGGAAATATGGTAAATTGGATTACTTAAGGGGAATGGCTCATCAAGAACTTGTTTACGTTGGACTTGAAGAAGAAAGCAGGAAAACAGAACAGTTCCACAGGCGTGGAGTTCTAAGAAAGAAGTTTTGTTCCTGGAATCTACGTTTAGGTTTAGGCACAGATAAAGAATAGAGAAAATTATTGATAGTGGTTTCAACTAGACGAGAGTTTTTTTGTGAAAGTCAGGCCAGAGGGAATCACCGATTTGGTCTCAGACGAGCACTTGTCATGAAAATAACGATAAAGCAGAGACAGGCTAGCAACGTCTCTTTTGTGGGAAAGAGAGTTCCACAGGTGTGCTGTTCTAAAAAAGGAGCTTTGTTCATCGAAATTTTATTTATTTTTCAAAATTTATTTTCTTGTTTCCTTTCATACCGATTTATACGTTTTTTTTTTTTTTTTTTTTTTTTTACCTTTTTGTCCAGTTTGATACATTTCGTTTCTGTTTCTTAGTTATTTTTTTTTTATCGATCCAGGCTTTATTTTATATGTCTATGAATATTAATGCGAATATTGGCAAATGATTCTTTTCTATTATATAAAAAAAAATGTTGTTAGGAAAATTTTAAACATGAGGAACATTAAAAAAATGTTTTTTTTCAGAAAGCACTAATTTTTTTGGAATGTTAAAAGATGAAAAATAAAATTAAATAGGATGAAAAGGATTAAAGTAAGAAAAATCAAGAATGAACAAAACAATACTGAAGGGTGGGTCGCCGCTTATCAAGGCTCAAAGGCTACTCGAGGATATGGGTTATTGAGTGTTAGTTGACCGGTGGGACAACACCGTGATGGTCGATAATAGTGGAACTTGGATAGGGTTTTATTACTTAGAAGGACGGCTCAACAAGAACTTGTTTGCATTAGACTTGAAAACGGGCATGTTATAGTCAGCTGAGAAACATTCTCGCCGTATTGTGTGTCACAGACACGTAGTCCTAGGAAAGAAACCCATCTCCAAATTTCTCAAAAAATTGGCAGGTGTACTTTATATTATCATATAATATCTGCTTATATAATGTTGTTGTTGTTGTTGTTATTGTTATTGTTGTCTTTTTAATGGAATGTGACTCATTTGTTTGCCAGAGAAAACGAATATATCCGTTAAAAACTGATTTACCATCAGCTGCAGAAAACGGATTAATTCCATAAAAAAAGACAAACCATTATTTCCCTATGTATATTATGAGTATAATACTTGATTGTTTTTCTTTTAATTGAAAAAAAAAAAAATGAAAAAAAAATGAGAATTTAAAGGGGTTGAAAATTAAAAATAAAGAAAGAAAATCGAAGACAAAAACTACGAAAGTGAAAAAAATAGAAGAATTACAATCACGCTTGGCAGAGATCGATGCATTTGTGCTTCTCGAAGACCAATTCTCGAAGGAACCAAAATCAACAACCCTCAAAACCGGCACGACTTACCTACAAAACAAGAAAATAGAAAAAGAAAAAAAAAGTTTTAATTTTATAGATAAAGCATTATGAATTACAAAAGATAACACGTCAAAATTACAAGTGCGAATACAATAAAAGAAAGCAATAACAAAAAAAAAAAAGAAAAAGAAAAGAAAAGCTGTATTTATCCTCTGTTGTTGTCTAGATTTAGGTGAATATTTTTTATTGACAGCTAATTATTAATTGGGATGTACCGTTGCAAGGTTCAAGGACAAAGCGAGCCGAATCTTTTTTTTACACAGGAATCACCCGGAGGCCACTCGAGGGTAAAGGTTACTGGGTGTATATTAGTCAATGTGATTATAGCGTAGTAGTGGGAATTTTGTAAATTGGATTACTTAGGAGGACGGTTCATCCAGAACTTGTTTACGTTAGACTTGAAGGCAATCAAATTACAGTCAGCTGAAAGCAGCCAATCAGAAGAAAGTTCCACAGGCGTGCAGTTCTAAGAAAGAAGCTTTGTTTGTGGAATCTACGTTTAGGTCTAGGCATAGACAAGGAGCGTGATAAATTATTGATAATGGTTTTGGCTAGACGAGTGGTTTTGGCTAGGCGAGGGGGGTACCATAGATTGAAGCTGCGATGAGCACTTGCCATGAATTTCAAGGGATCAAAAACAGCCAACCGTGAGAAAGAAAGTTTCTGGAGATAATCAGATAGAAAATAACGTAATAAAAAAAAGAAAAGGGGCCATGTCAATTAAGACGAGAGTACGAATGTAGAAGCAAGCAGATCTATGTAACACTGACTCGGAGACAAAACGTGGTAAATGTGGTTACTAGTTTCAACATATCAGGTTGGGGCAGAGCAATTTGCTTATTTGGAATATTAATTAAAACAAAAAAAGCAAGTTGCTCTGCCCCACTCTGTACTAAGATCTGTTGAAATGCATATAAATCCGATTTTCATATATTGATAGCAAAGAGAACTTTATTACAGATCCTGGCGTTTCACTGAATTAGCAATCACTTTGAAATACTGAGGCACATGCTAGACGACGAGACGACCATATCGACAGGGAAGTGACGGTGGCTCAGTGGTTAACGACACGGACTGACAACATGCGTATGCCAAGTTCAAATCCAGTTCGTTCGGCAGAAGCGCTTTCATTTAGGGAGATTGGCAACCTTCACGTGGTCCCACCCGTAGGTACCCTCATGTCTTTCTAGAAAGAATTCTAACTAGAAAGTTATAGGGAAAAACGAATGCCAGCAATAATCATCTGATTCACACGAAATGAATGGATGATGCTGAATAACAGCGTCAATAATGGAGACGAGAAGAAACTGAAATATAGAAACGCAAGAACAAATAAATAAAAACAAAACATTATATATCTGTTTATACCGTGTTGTTGTTTTCTTTTTGGGGAAATGTGATTCATTTGTTTGCTGGAAGAAGCGGATACATCCGTTCAAAACTGATTTACCTGGGGGGGGGGATTTATCGCTTGTTGCCTGAGTCACCCCTACTGAGGAATACCGATGCGGACATCCTGCAGAAAACGGATTAATTCCACGATAAAAAACAAAACAAAACAAAACAAACAAAACACAAAACAGAACATTATTTCCCTGTGGAGTGGTTACACCCTTAATGACTTTTTTTCTTTAAAACTCTTTTTAAAACCTAGGAGCGTATTTGACATACCGAACATGGTATTCTCTAGGTACGGGCAAAACTGGCAAAAAAAAAAAAAAAAAAAAGAAAAAAAGAGGGACATAGTTTTGAAAGCCGTTTAATCATATTGTTTTGTAAGTTTCTGTTACTTTTTGATTGTATTTGAAAAATGAAAGACTAAAGTTAATCTCCAAAAAGAAAAAAAAAAAAAAAAATTTGTACACGTGAAAAAAAAATGTTGTAATGAAAAATGTTTTCACGGCGAATTCAGATAAATTTCGAATTTAAATAAATTCATTGTAAAAATCCTTTGAAAGATAACTATTAGTTTTCTGGGTCTATTTCAAAGATAATTAATAAAGTAAAGTTCTAAGATATCGAATTAAATAAATTAAAAAAACACCTTGCTTATATAAAAAAATAGTTTTATTAGCCCTCAAAAGCGAAAGATTCAGCATTCGCAGAGTCTCCATAAAACGGAAGTTGCGTAAACATAGAAGCCCAAAATGTCAGAAAAACAAAACGGAAGTTGTGTAAACATGGAAGCTCAAAATATCAGAAAGTCGAAAGGCTGTCTGAAAATGACGTTAGGTAGTTAATGGGAGGTAGAGAGTGCTGGTTTTCTTTTTTTCCCCAGTCGTGCATCCGTACATTCCTATCGTGGATGTTTGCATAATTTTAACCATTTTGTAATTTAATCATTTTCCATGTTCCTGCTTATAAATTATTTTTTTTTATTTTTCAAGATTATATAAAAATTATGTTACGCCGAAAGTTTCACAATTCATGCAAGCAAGGAAAATATTAGGATCTTACATATAAAAATCATGCGAAAAGTGTAGAAATATTTTTTGCAATTATAATTCTTTTTGTGTGAAAATATTAAATAAGCAATGCTTAATTCAATGATAATATCGGTAGTTCGAGAAAATAATTTTTCTTTGTGTTATATCGAATTCATAAATACGAATTTAAGTTTTTTTTTTCGTGATTTTATTGTAAAACTTAATTATTTTTCTTTTTAATTGTTACAATTTACGATACTTTCTTTTCATAAAAAAGCAAAAAATAAATTCATACATTTTTTTTTTTTTACTATTGAAAACCATAAATTTAGTAAAGGTATTTTTTGTTTAAATAAAATAATACATTTCCACTTATTAATTACTTAAGACTTAAATAAAAATAATGGATTCATTATATTCCGCAACCATTATTTGATAGTGAAAATTTCATTAAAATTGGTTGCTTTCTTGATTTTTAGTGAATTTTTAAGTAAAGGGGGGGTGTCAAGATATTTATACATTTTGAGCATCGGCATTCATTTTATTTTCCTATTAGTATTCTCAAGCGGTGATCAATACAAGCTTTTTTTTTACGATGGGGGTCACCACATTATCAAACCTGAAGGCCACTCGAGTATAAGGGTTAATGCCTGTACAATAGTCATTAGGACCACAGTAGTAATCGTAAGTGGCAAGAATTTGCTACAAGTATAAGTAACAACATAAAGTCGAAAATGATAATAATAATAGTCGTAGTAGTTAATAATAATAATAATAATAATAATAGTAGTCGTAGTAGTTAATAATAATAATAGTAGTCGTAGTAGTTAATAATAATAATAGTAGTAGTAGTAGTTAATAATGATAATAGTAATAATAGTAGTAGTAGTAGTAGTTAATAATAATAATAGTAGTAGTAGTAGTTAATAATAATAATAAAAACAATAATAATAATAGTAGTAGTAGTTAATAATAATAATAATAATAATAATAATAATAATAATAATAATAATAATAATAATAATGCTACTACTACTACTAATAATAGAAATCACTTTCAGCTGACATCGCACAAAATAGACGTAAAGAATCCAGGAAGATGGAAAGACCGAGGAGAAAGAACAATGACCAGCGCTCTATTTGAAAAATGTGGGTGATCAATGGAAAATTGGGTGAGGCTTATTGTCACTCAACACCTAGTGAAGACCAATGGTCGTTGCCAGCGGAAAATCAATGGGAAGCGGGTTTTGCGATAACGCAAAATCATCTGCATAGACTAACGAAAGAGGTGGAGAGTACTGGAAATCCGTGGAAGCTTATCCTGATACTCCACCAGTTACTGTCATAGACTTATCTCTGATGCTGATCTGTGTGACGACTACTACTACTACTACTACTACTACTACATTTTTTATTAATACTACTACCAATTCATTTTTTAACATTTCGATAATATATGGCTTCTGAAATCATAGATTGTCGATTAAAGAATCATATTCTGAGAATATATAAAATATATATAAAGCAAATGTGTTTTTGTCTGTCTGTCCTCGCATTTGTTTTAAATGATTAATTTCTGACCAAATGCCTGACTTCCGTATTTTCGATCCAAAACCGCTTTTGCTTTGGTTATGCATGTAGTTGGTATAAAAGTTAAAAATGTCCACCGCGGATTATTATATTTTTATTTATTTATTTATTTTTTCGTTGCTTAGAAGTCATCGCTTATCAAGGCCCAGAGGCCACTCCAGGATAAGGGTTAATTAATGTCAGGTAAATGGTGAGACAGCACCGTGATGAACAGTGATGGTGGTTATGGGTATGGTTTCATTATTTAAGAGGAAGGGCGTCTCAGCGAGAACTTATTTAAATTAAACTTGAAAAGACCATGTTATAGTCAACCGGTAAGTAGACCCATGATAATAACTATTTACGGTAAAGTAATTTGAGCTAAACATGCTTTTAAATATTGAATACTATTTTAAACGAAAATTGTTCACAAATAAAGTAAAGCAAACTAATTTCCCAACTTTATTTCCTTTTAATAATTTATGTCGCTAAAAGTAAAGATTACTAAATAGGCTTATTTTAATGTTATGCGCTTTAAATAACCTATATTTTAGTCTTATTTTACAAATATAACATTTACTTTTAAGGCCATCGATTATGTTGGCATATAACTTCATTAAAAAAAATGGTTTATTAAGAAAACAAGAAGGATTTTAGGGGCACTGAACGTTAAAATCTTTCTGAGTTACATTGTAGATCTACTTATGTGTTTGTTGTGCTTTTGTATATTGTAAAGTTTGTTTTCATAGGTGTCAGAGTTATTCTATTATATAGTTTTATAAATGAAGATAGAGATAGAAATATATATATATATATATATATATATATATATATATATATATATATATATAGAGAGAGAGAGAGAGAGAGAGAGAGTAGGTATAAATAGACATTTTTCTCGGATTTTGCACCTGAAGAAGATTGTCGGATTGTTCGACCGAGACGAATGTTTTGTTAATAACATAAGCTATACGAAGAATGAATTCAGTAGCGGATATGAGTACAAAAAACGCCAGGAATGATAATGAATTCATCACACACACACACAAAGACACACAGACACATACCCCCCCCACATATATATTCTATACTATTATATAAATGCAATTTTGTTTGTGTGTGTGAGAGAGTTCATTTCGTTATAAACTTAAAAACGGCTGGATCGATTTTTATGAAATTTCACACCAATGTACTTTATTTTTGTACACTTTGTAATGTGTGTCTGGATGTGTTTTAGCGTAGGTTTTGTATCGAAATGTTTTCTACAAGTATCGGCGACTGATAATAGCTATGTATTATTGTGCGCATGCAAATGAGAATGACCGGCCATTTTTCCAGGTCGTTTCTTAGTGACGAGCCACACCGACGCTGACAACGTATTTCTGTTATGGAATTGTTCGTACTACTACTTCACAATTCACAGCGCACGCACACATGACCATTATAGCGTGTTTTCTCTTTTCTTTCTTTCTTTTTTTGTTTGACGACGTTGTGTCACATTTTGCTTTCGTTAGGAAGCAAATAAATACTATATATGTGTGTGTGCGTGTGTGTGCGTGTATGTGTGTGCGTGTGTATGCAATTTCCTTTAAAGATACCACATTAATAGTAATAATGATGAAGGTGAAAAAATGTCAACATTTATATTTTAGATTTTTTACCGGGTTTCAGAAGACGAATCAAGAAGTTGTCAAACTAAAGGTCTTCATAATCATCCATATTTACGAGTGCTTTCTTTTTTTTGTTACTGTTGTTATTTTGTTTTTCATATTACCGCTGCTAAATATGTATTGCTTTTTATTTATATTTTTCTTCTTTCTTTTTCAGTAATTTTATTTTAATTTTACGCCTGTAAAATAATAATGACATTTTTTTTCTTGTGGCTTTTAAAAATCTGAAGGTGGTCAACATTTTCCCGAAACCTCATTGTTATTGAATAAAGCCTAATTCACACACACACACACACACACACACACACACACACACACACACACACACACACACACACACACACACACACACACACACACACACATATGTGTGTGTGTGTGTGTGTGTGTGATCTTCTAAAATATATATCTCACGTGTCTGTTTAAATGTATATATATATATATATATATATGTATGTATGTATGTATGTATGTATGTATGTCTGCCTAAAACTTTCGACAGAGGCGACGGATTTGCATGAGGTCGGGATCGTTTTGAAGCTTGACCCTTCGGACAACAAATATCGGAGAATTGGCTAAAAACAATAATTCCTACACCCTCAACTGGGCATTTTTCTACAGGGAGGGATCGATTTTTTTCGCCGATATTTTCGAAATTCATCCCCTCTTTTCGATTTACTAGCCTTAATTTAAATGTCTGTAAGTTACGGTTTGGCGATGGACGCAACAGCAAAGACGTAACTTTTGTTTTCACATTTTTTCCTCCTTCGCGGTGTGGGTTCGAACCTGCCTACCTACTAACACTTTTTTATTGCTCAGCACACACCTCCAAACTACCGAGCAAAGCCGGGCATCCAGACTAGTATATATATATCGTCGCAAACCACACAAACTATAAAAACCACAGAACGGAGGCCCTAGACTCAAGTTTCACCCTTCCCTGAGCTCATTAGTATGACATAATGTGTCTTACTAATAAGCCCAAACAAGGGCTAATCTAGGACTCCCAATCTGTTGTTTTCATGATCTATCTGTGTGGAAATAATTATATATCACCTCACATTAATATATATATATATATATATATATATATATATATATATATATATATATATATATATATATATATATATATAAAATGAAAATTACAATTGAATTTACCAAAATGATCCAAGATTGTAAAATTAAAGTAAATTATAAATATTAAAGAATTAATATTTATAAAATTACCTCAGCCAGATATAAAAGCTCGATAAAACCAAATAGGAAATAGAGCTTATAATATGAGTAAATAGTATGAGTATATATATATATATATATATATATATATATATATATATGTATATATATGTATATATATATGTATATATATATATAGCTTTGAAAATGATAAACGAACAAATCCTAGGTTCCACTTTCACTAACAAACTTTTCAGGGGTCAATCGTTGGTCAAAAGATGCAATAAGACGAATTAAATTTGTACATATATTTTATATTATATATATATATATATATATATATATATATATTTCACATTCGCCTTTTCTTCTTTTATTTTTTTCGTATATCTCTGAGTATTTGCTCCAGCGTGACAATTTTTCCCTGATAATTTTTTTGGTGAGAGGGGTCCCTAGGGTTTGTTCGTATATTATTTTCAAAGTGCTGTATAGTTTTTGTACTATTAAAAAGTTACACACACATACCTATATATATATATATATATATATATATATATATATATATATATATATATATATATATATATATATATATATATATATATATATACTAGCGAGGAGACCCGAGGTCGACCAGTTTTCAATCAAATCGATTAATTGCCTGCTCCAGTTGGGGACACATCGCGGTGCACCAGAAGGAACCTTCTCATGCCTCCCCACAGTCCAAAATACACTGTAGTTTTTATTGCACTGTTGAGAAATAATATTTTTATACAATGGCTTGAATTAAAGTTAAAATGAAAATTTCAGCTGTCTTGGTTCGATTGTGCTCTAAACAGAAACATTCATTTCGAACGCGCCCCTGTCATATAAAAAAAATTGTTGAGTTTTATACCAGGCCTCTCTGGAAATAACAATAAAGATAAAAAATAGCTTAGAGTTATGAAAGGAAATCAAAGTGGCTAAGAAGGTGTGATTTATAGTGTCCACATTTAATAGATGTTTCATTTTTTTCTTTTTTATTAAGGAGGTTATATCTTTCCTGTATCTCTCTCTCTCATATATATATATATATATATATATATATATATATATATATATATATATATATATATATATATATATATCTCCCGACAATAATTCCAACAATCAGTGGTTTTGCTTCTGTCGGACTAGTTTCTTTTAATTCCTAAAAAAATCTACACACCCAGTGCTGTTTTCTTAGTGCGACGCCTTTCCAAAACCTCATCTGACCTTATGTCTGACCTCCTGCACAGGAAGTAAATAAATATATACAAAGCATGTTTGTATGTCCGTTCCTTCATAATAGTTGTATAATTCACTTTGTTTATTGATATGCGTGATTGATTTTGTTCGCGTGTGTGCGAGTGCGTGCGTCTGTTACATTGTGAAGAGGGTCTGGTGGAATAGGCGCGAAACGTGTTTTATTTTTGCTTCAAAGTGGCCGTCCTCATTGCATTTGAACTGAAAGTTATCTGACAGCATTTTATTAAGTCTGAATCGACGAAATATAAAAAAAATGAAACTAGCCATGGGTGTCCGTAAATAATAGATGGAAGTCGAAGGACAACCATTAAAGTAAATCAACAGGCCAAGCGAAAAACACGAGAAGCAATGTGAAGAAAACAAAAAAAGCAGTACATACATACATACATACATATAGACTATTTCGCTGTATCACAGTTAATCAGTGCGGCTAGACAAGCACAAATCCCTAGCCTGAGATTGAACAACGATCTAGTTGATAGTCGGCAATTTTAACACCCAGCTCACGAGATCGTTGGCCAGAAACGACCTCATCGAATGCCACTTGCCCACCACTTTTGTAGTGCACCACCTACTTGTTCATTTAGTTAGTAATATATATATATATATATATATATATATATATATATATATATATGGAAAAAAATGAAACCTGCTTCATTCGAAACCTTAACCCTAATCTAATAATTATTTTTTAAAAAACAAACATTTTCACCTGGTCAAAATGATAAGACCACTTTAATAAAATCGGCTAGTTTTGAAAATATGAATACGAAAAGCTTTCTATGTTACTAAAAGCAACTTGTTAGTGGATAAAAAAACATCTTACTAAATTATGAATGGCAAAAGGGAAACCATTATCAGACTTTGAGAGAGGAAGGGTCTTTGAGCTTAATAGGGATGGACTCTCCCATAGATCCATTGCAAATGAAGTGAATCGTAGCAAAAAAGTCATCACAAATTTTTTAAGAAATCCAGATCAATATGGGCACAAAAAGAGTCCAGGTCGACCAAAAAAAATAACCCCATCACTGGATCGCCGTATCAGAAGAAGTTAAAAAAAAAACTCCAGTATGAGCTCAAGTCGATTGAAAAGTCAAACAGCAGCAGAATGTAGTCCTAAAACCATCAGAAGGCATCTGAAAATGAAAGGTTTCAATCATTTAAAGCGACTGCAGAAACCACGTCTTCTTGAATAGTACAAAACTAACCGACTTAAAATATGCCGCTAAATACCAGACTTGGGATGAAGAGAAGTGGGAAAATGTAATTTTCTCCGATGAGAAAAAGTTTAATCTAGATGGTCCAGATGATTTCAACACTATTGCCATGATAAAAATTTGCCCAAAGAGACTTTTTCAACTCGGCATAGTGGAGGAGGGTCTTTAATGATCTGGGGTGCTTTCTCGTCAGCTGGGACCCTAAAGTTGCAAGGCCGGTAAACATCATTGAAGTACATTTCAATGCTTGAAAAGGTTTCTATCAGGGCTGAAGGTCCACGTCTGTGTGGAAGAAATTGGATTTTCCAGCAAGACAACGCTGCGATACACACTTCTCGACAAGCACGAGCATATTTTTCTTCAAATAATATAGAATTGTTAGATCATCCAGCATGTTCTCCGGACCTCAATCCCATTGAAAATCTTTGGGGATGGATGGCAAAAGAAGTGTTCAAGGATGGAACCCAGTATGATTCGATAAAGGAACTTTCTGATTCAGTTTTCAGTACATGGGATAAAATTCCTTCGCAACTGATAAAAAACTTAGTCACAAGCATGCCAAAGAGAATTTTTGAAGTAATTCGTAATAATGGAGGCTATACTAAATACTGAGACCCTTTTTAGTAATTTATAATTGCCTTTTGTTAGATAAATTATCAGTGGTCATATCATTTTGACCAGGTGAAAATGTTTGTTTAATTATTAAATAAGGTTTCGAATGAAGCAGATTTTATTTTTTCCATCATATTTTCCCTTTTGGCAATAGTTTCAACCATTTGTTTGATTAAAAATTCGATAATATGTGTAAACGCTAACTTTCTTAAGTGGTCTTATGATTTTGACCAGGACTATATATATATATATATATATATATATATATATATATTATATTGAGGAAATTAGATCTAGAGTCTAAAGAGCAGAGTTTATTTTAATGTACCAGTAAATGTATTATTTTATGTAGTTTTATTTTGGTGTCTTTAACCCTCCCCCTATTTTTGCGGATGAGGAGACTTTGTTAAAAGAAAATCTTCTATCACATTATTGTTTAAGACATATTGTCTGTTTCAATAAAAACATTGTTTCCGAAACGATTGTACAATCTATTGATTTTGTTTGTTTTCCTTTTGAAACTGGTTTTTTAATTCAAAATTATGAATCGTTTTACTCAATCTATATATATATATATATATATATATATAGAGAGAGAGAGAGACAGACAGACAAAGATAGAGAGGCAATAGCACGCCGACCGGCATTGCCTGACCGCATAATGCACTTGGATATGATAGTTTAATTCATGCATATTTCGTATTTATTATTATAAAGCAAATTCTCTATTGATTATTATATTGTACCGAATATATTGTAGTGATTTCAAAAGTTTAAAAACATATGACTTGCGTTCCGTCAGTTTGATTGAGTCCTTTCCATCAGTTTGGTTAAGACCTTGTCTTTATTTATAGACAAGTTGTTTCGTCTTTTGAAACCTGATCAGTATAGATACAAACAGCTGAACTACTTACCAATGCATTCGTTATTAATTGCTTGATTATCATTCAGTTGTAAATACAGTTTAAATGCAAACCAAAGGGGGGATCTATAGCGTTACTGCTCTTCGAAGTTTTTGGCTTACAATAATAGTTAATTGTTGTATATTTTTCATCTATAGACATGTTTATTTCGTCTTTTAAAGACCCATCAATATAAATTTAAACTTGCCTTCCTACGAACGGATTCGAACTTACATTTCCTGGTCTTGCAACGTAACTCCGTTAATGTTTTGACTAGCAGATCAAATGTGCGATTGACACGTGTAAATACGGTAGTAATACCAAATTGTACGGGAATAATCTTCTATTATATAAATCTTACCTGTCTGTTTAAATGTATGTATGTATGCCTAAAACTTTCGACAGAGACGACAGATTTTCACGAGATTGGTATCGTTTTCAAGCTCGGGCCTTCGGACGACACATATCAAAAATTGGCCAAAACATTAATTCCTTCACCCTCAAATGGGCAGTTTTTTACAAGGAGGGTCAATTTTTTTTTTGTGTCGCCATTTTTGCAAGTTATCGTATCGGTTAGAATCTATGTATCTATAAAAGTGAAAATGTCTGTCTGTGTGTCTGTCTGTCTGTCTGTCTGTGTATATTTCCCTACCAAATAACTCTGTCAATTTTCGGTCCAGAGACTCGAGATTTGGCATAAGGTATATTGCGATTTGGGAAAAAGCTTTTTAATCGGTTTTCGGCCAGAAATTTGGATGTCAAGGGGTTAAAGCTCAACGATTTGGCCTTTGAAAACTCTAGCAAACTCCTCCGCCAATTGTTGGTCTAAACACTTGCAATTTTAAATATAGGTTATTTGAACATGGATCAAACTTTTTAATTTGATGTGAGCCCCCCCCCCCCCAAATAAATGCTTAATGGTCAGAATTGGGACCAAAGTTAAAAAAAAAAAATTGGACCTCTTCGGTCTCTACCAAATAACTCAGCCAATTTCTGGCCTAAACATTTGAAATTTTACATAAAGGGTATTCAGAGATATGGCAAACTTTTTAATCGATTTGGGTCGAAAATTTGAGCTGCCAAGGGGTCAAAGTTCAAAAGATTTGACCTTTATGATGTCTAGCAAACTACTCAGCCAATATAATAAATTTATAACTTAAAATTGCAGCATTAAGAATTAAAAAAAATGTAATTTGTAGCATTCTATAATCAATTTTTAATGCTGCAATATTTTAAGTTATAAATTTATCATATCTTTTACTACAATATCTTGTTCTTTTCTTTTCCAGTTTTAACTACTAATCCTTTACTTTTCTATGTTTAAGCTTAACCATGTTACTTTTTATGCTAGCATTTTTCTATTGTAATATATATATATATATATATATATATATATATATATACTTATCTGTTACTACTTGTTTATGTGAATACGTGAATGGCTCTATGTGTGCATTTGTACGTAAGTAGTTTAATATATACTTACGTCGATGTATGTGTGTATGCATGGACTTGCACGCTAGTGCAGTTATATGCATCAGTAATTGAATGTAAAATCTTTTTTCTAAGGCAATAAATATACCAAATACTTTAATAGAACTATAGGATAGGATAGGACCTTTTACATAAAAAAAAATGGAATTCTCTATTAACGAATACAGAGTTACCCCCCGTTGTTTTATCTGCTTCAGAATACACAAAACCTGTTGTAGATTTCTGCCACACTCTTGTGTTTGAACTTCCTTTGATGGTCCGTTTCTCCGACAATACCAAAATGCAGAAACTTAAATATAATATGAACAAACGTCTCGTCGCGAAACTCCCCATCCAGTTTGCCTCCTTATAAATACAGCTTCCACAACAGATCTTTACACTTCACTGGCCTTGTTTGCTGTGAACTGGGCTGTTTCCCAGCTACGTACAAAATAGTCGTTTTCAAGTCCAATATAAACAAATTATTGCTGAGCCGTCCGTTTAAGATAATGACATTCTCTCTAGTCTCAATCATCGTTATCAATCCTCATGGTGTTGTCTCGCCGTTCACCTAACAAACTCTGCAATCCTTATCCTCCCGTTGCCTTTGAGCCTTGATAAAACGGTAACTCGTTAATAAATATAAAAAAAATGTAGATATATAATATATATAATAATCTCGGGCAACGTCAGATACTAACAGCTAGTACGTACATATTGGTAGCTTGATAGGTAGAGAGATAGTGGGTGTGGTTATTTTAATACATGTCGTGTGTATTATAAAAGTTGGTTTTAGAAATGTATTGTGAGTTTGATTACATTTGTCCTTGGTAGTAACAATTCTCACCAATTGGACTGACATGTTTATTGCGTCGTTTTCCCACGTATATGTGATATTGACAACGTTCATACAATCAAAGTGAAAGTGCACGAAATAAGATGGAAGAGAAATGGCGTAAACTGAAAAGTCGTGAATTAATAACACTTAGATAATTTTGTTGTTTTCTTATAGGTTTCAAAATATCACTCCTCTCTCATCCCCTTTTTATCTTTCTCTCGCGCCCTCGTTTTTTTTTTAAAATTATCAATTTCTTTCTTTATTTTTTTTCTTCTTCTTCGTCTTCTTCTTCTTCTTCTTCTTCTTCTTCTTCTTCTTCTTCTTCTTCTTCTTCTCTCCCTTCTTTTCTCTCTTTCTCACCTTCTTTTCTCTTTTCCTCTTCTTTTCTGGCTAGGGATTTTTATCCTGACCCCCCCCCTCAATCAACAGAGATTAGACCATTCCTGTAATGATCCGGTCCCTCTTGATTTTGCGGTGAGAGTTTAGTTCTGTGCAGTTCTAGGAGGTCCACTCTCCAAGGCCTTGCCTTCTGTCTTTGGGAAAAGGTTAGTTTATTACTTAATCGCCTGAGGCGCCCTTACCGGGAATGCTAACGGGCCTGGCCAGGCACTTTTTGCAGGTCAGAGTGCGCCTCCTTTGAGGCGCTAACTTCTCACTCCCACTTTCTAACGGTGTCTAAGTTCTTGCAGTCGGATAGAACTAAAAATACTTGTTGTTGTTGTTCTTGTTCTTCTCTCTCTCTCTCTCTCTCTCTCTCTCTCTCTCTCACACACACACACACAATCTTGAAAAAGAAGATAATTAATAGGTAAAAAGTTAAAAACCAAATTAAATTGTAGAAGTGAAAATGCTTGGAGGGCGATTATGAGAGGCAGCATTGACGACATAGTGAGGCAGAGAATTGTGTGCTCGGGTCGGGTCACTGAGTACGCTTTTCGGTATCCAAGTCCACCCGTCAATGACGACAAAAAGAAAAAAAAATAGATAAAATTAAATAAATAATAAAAAAAGCCGACTTCATGGTTGATAGAACAGACACAGAAGAGAATAGAGCGTCAAGTTGAATAGATATCCGCGCATGAAGGTGCAAAAATATTTCCGCCGACAAGTTTCCGTTTACACTGACGTATTTAGGGTGTCGATCCGTGACCTTTCTCAGTGACCTCACCCTCTATCGAGATGTGTTGGACACCCACACCTGTTACATGCTGACGCCAATCTACCTTCTCATATTAAATAATGTATGCTCGAGAGAACACAGACACAGACAGACACAGACAGACACACACAGACACACATACAGACACAGACACACACACACAGACACACACACACACACACACACACACACATATATATAAATGGTAATAAATGCACTTAACGGCGTATACGTATATATAATGAATAATAAAAAATGCACTTTACGGCATATACGTATATATAATGCGATATATATATATATATATATATATATATATATATATATATATATATATATATATATATATATATATCGCATTATATATACTATATGCTGTAAAGTGCATATATATATATATATATATATATATATATATATATATATAAATGTAAATGTTGGTTCGTTCTAAAATAATAAAACCCTATTTCTACGTTACAAATTTATTTGAAATTTTCAGACAACCCATCTTTAGAGTCGAGGTATGTTTTTATGTTATTGAAATAAATTTACCTCGCAAATTATTAAAATATTAAATAAAATAAATATATTTTTTTAACCGTTACTGCGAATCTGTTCTGTTGTAAAACTGAACTTCCGGTTCGATTCATTTCACAGCCACGAATTGACGAAAGATTTCATTTTCTGTTAACTCGATAAGTAAAAAAACAAAACAAAAAAAAACTTACTTATGCAGAGAGTGATCCGTGCTGAAATAATGTTATTATTTAAAAAGCCATTCTTAACATGGGGAAGGGAGGGTGTTTTGTACCTATTCTGTACTTTAACCTTACAATTGAATAAAAACATATCATAAACTTTAATTAAACGTGGAAAACGATTTAAAAAAAAATAGCGCGGATCACTCTCTGCATTAGCACACACACACACACACACACACACACACACACACACACACACACACACACACACACACAAAATCCCATGTTTTAAAAATTTAAATTCATTTATGTACTTACAAATTTTTTAATTTTATTTATGTTAAGGCTTTTCACTCATGAAACATTACGTTTTAATTGTTTCGTTTCTTTTCACGGCATTGTTTACATAAAAAAGTTTGTTTTAACTTTTTCTAAACTATTTCATTTTTACGACATGCCTCAACGTATTATAAAAACCCTAACCCCCACCCCATGTTAAAAAAAACGCCTTTCCATAAACCTCGAAAGCCGTTCTTAATATGGGGAGGTTGTTGATTCCGAAAACCGTTTTAACATGGGGAAGTTAGGGTGTTTATAATATGCTGGGGCGAGTCGTAAAATTAACGAAGTTGCTATCTATTATTTATTGCAAAAATTGCTTGAAATTTATTTATTTGAAAAAAAAAATTACATTTTGGTACTTCTTGGGCGTTGAGTTCCATGGCGACCAGTAGAAAAAAATAATAGTCGTTCTCTTAGTCTCCCACCCCACCCCTCACGTAACATATTTTATTTACTGACGTTGCCGTAACTAAACGATTATTTGTCACATTTACAAACATTTATTTATTTTGAAAAAAGCTTTACTTTTTATGAATATTAAAAGAAAAATGGGTACTCATGCAGAGAGTGATCCATGCTGAAATAATAACGTTATTATTTAAAAAGCCATTCTTAACATGGGGAGGGGAGGGTGTTTGGTACCTATTCTTTAACCTTGCAATTGAATAAAAAAAAACACGATTTAAAAAATGGCGCGGATCACTCTCTGCATTAGCTCCGAAAAATGTTACTAAACATTTATTAATAATTTCTCACTTTTACAAACATTTGATTTTAAATTTCTTTTTAAATGACGACTTTTATCGACTTCAATAAAGTGCCCAGTTGTTAACTTAAGGAGAAAAAAACCGTTCCAATAATTAGAATTTTTATTTTTTTTTATTTTAAACAGTTCAAATAATTAGAATTTAAAAAAATAAGCAGTTCAAATTTTTGATAATTCAACAGTTCAAATAATTGGAATTTTACAAAATAAACATTTCAAATAATTAGAATTTAAAAACAAAAAAAAGAACAGTCCACATGATTAGAATAGTTCCACGTGGTTAGTTAACCCTGTAAAATTCTGTGATTTGTTTCACAATATTTGTAAAAGCATCTGCCTGTGACATATCGCATATTTTAGGGTTAAACGGCCTCTCACGGAACTCAAAACAAGGCGGACGTCGGGACCATTTCCGTAAAGGATAACCTCCTTTTTTTTAATAGTATTTTCGGGTGAGTATGCTGACAACAAATATCAGTTAAATTTGGCAAATAGCCCCCCCCTCCAAAAGTGGTGTTTATTCCGGAAGCTGTTCTTAAGATGAGGAGGTTGGCGGGGGGGGGGATTATAAGGTGGACCTAATTTAAAAAAAAAAAAAAAAAAAAAACAAGTTTTTTATGCGCACATAAGCAACTATTTTTTTATTAACTTTTTTTTTTTTACTTTTTTATTTAAAAATTAGTAAATTTCAACGAATAGAATAATAAATCATTTATCAATCATGTGTTTTTGGTTTTGTGTTGAATGAAACTTTTTTTTTCATTACAACAATAATGAACCAATTTAAATCTTCCGGCATGCGTTTAAGGGTTACGAAATTATCAATAAATCGTTTAGTTACTAAGCCAACGTCAGTAAATAAAAAAATGTTACGTGCGCACGCATTACCCTTGACTGGGGGGGGGGGTTCAGGGAGCGACCATTAAATAATTATGCTGGTCGCCATGGAACTCAACGCCCAAGGAGTACATAAAGTGGCACTTATGCACTTATGTTATCGTGCTATTTTTTAAAATAGTATTTTCCTGTTAAATTCAAATTTTACAATATGTTTTTCTTTTATTAATTTGTTAAGTGAAAGTACAGATAACCCGGTCGGTTTCTAATGCGAGGAAAATCTAGCCCTCCCCCCCAAAAAGGGGTACTCTGGATAATAAAAAAACATTAAAATTGCCTCAGTCTCGAAAGATTTCTTCTCTACTGAACGAGGAAAAAACGGTGAAGTGTAGTTCACCTTCTGTTTCTCCCCCTCTCTCTTCCTCTCTTAATATCTCTCTTTATCCATCTCTCCCTTTCCCTCTCTCAATCTATTTTTCTCTCTATATCACCCTCTCCATCTCTCTTTGAGCCCCTTTCTCTCTCTAACTCCCTCTATCTCTCTCCTTTCCTCTGTCTCATCCCTCTCTGTTTCTAACTCTCCCCCCTCTCTGTTTATCTATCAATCCCTTTATCTCTCTATCTCCTCTTTCTCTATTTTCCTCTCACTGTCTCTTTTCTATCTATATATCTTCCTCTCTATCTGTCCATCTCTAATCCCTCATCCTATTTTAGTCTCCTAAATTAATTACAGTGAATAAGGCATTGTCAAAACATGGATAAATCCTATTTTAGTCACCTAATTTACTGACCGTGAGAATAGAAGTTATTTGGAAATTACTGCTACCTTGAACAGCACCAAAAGTAACTGGTAAAACCTTTCTAATTAAATTGATTTTGGCAGCCATTTGGTAACAAAATGACATAGCCTTAGCCCTTGCTGCATGAGGAATACCTGCGACTTTGCTGCCAAGTAGAAGAATTATTTATTCTACTTTAAAACATTCAATTTTTCAAAAATCTTATGTTCGACATCTCCAAAACATCCAATATGGGGAAAAATATTGCAGAAATGCAAACTTATTGTTTAGGATGAATGCACAATGGTACGCAAAAAAAATCACTTGAGGCTCTTGGTCGATCCTTGCAAGATTTGCGTGGCAATGTCAGACCATTTGGGAATGCAGTAATATTGCTTGAAGGAGATTTCAGACAAATGTTACCTGTTATTCTTCAATCAACACCAGCAGATGAAATACATGCTTGCCTCAAATACTCTACTTTTTTGTTCCATGTGAAGACATTAAACTTAACTCAAAATATGCATGTACAGTTGCAGACTGTTCGATCCGCACAAAAACTTTTGCACCACTTGTGGGAAATTGGGTACGAAAAAGTGCCAGCTGATCAGAGTTAAGGGCAAAATTCTTTGACTTTTAACTTCTGTAATTTCTGTTTATTTCATCAAAAGAATAGTTAGTTTAAAAGGTTTTTGCAGATATTCAAATTATAAGAATTCCATTTGACTGAGTGAATGAGCTATTCTTGCAGGTCAATACAAAGATGCCCATGAACTTAACGCTATTATTCAATGTAAAATTCCAAGTGAGGTAGTCAAATACAAATCCATCGACACTGTTGTGAAAGCAGATAAAGTGGTTAATTATCCAACAGTTATATTTGCCAGGGATGCCACCGCATGCATTGCAACTGAAATTTGGTGTACTAATTATCATGTTGTGAAATATAAACCAATCCAAGCTTTGCAATGGCACATACCTTGCAGTAAAAAAAAATTAACAAACAATATCATAGAAACAACAATCTTAACAGGACCTTTCACAGATGAATATATCTTCATTCCATGCATTCCTATGATTCCACCGGATACATCATTACACTTTAGCAAATTGCACTTTCCAATTTTATTGTCATTTGCAATAACCATCAACAAAGCACAGGGAACAATCTTTACAATTGTGGGCATTACAGTTACACACTGACTGTTTTTTCACATGGACAATTTATGTTACATATTCAAGAGTCACCAAACCGGAAAATTTCTATATCAGCTAAAATGGAACAGCAAAAACTGTACCCATGCAAAATGGAAATTTAAACCTATAAGAAACATGCTTTTTCTCATTTTGGAACTTTTTCCATTGCGCCAATTTGAGCCACAGCAACGCGTGGCAGGGTACAGCTAGTATATATATATATATATATTAGTAGCGACCAAAAGAAGGGACAACATTTTAAAACCTAATATTTGTAAGAAATAACAATTGTGAAAAGCTGAAATTTTGACAACTGGTAGCCGTTATCATCAATGATAACATACTAAAATTTGAATCATTTGCAAAGTAGGAACATCCAAAAGTCAGGGACACACACACACACACACACACACACACACACACACACACACACACACACACACACACATATATATATATATTTGCAAAAGTACCCGTCGTTGACTAGGTTCAAAGAAAGCCTAAAAAATGGACTCTGATTTATGAAAGCATGATAAGTTATGAAAAGGAAGGGTTGTAAAGAGATAGCTTCCAATTTGGGGGTATCAAAACCAAAGCAAAATATGATGAAAGTAAAAATATTATAGATAAACCCCATATAACCCCCATATTATCTCATAACTTACTACTTAGCTCTACTTAGGTACTGAGCGCTGTTATTATTATATCTCCTTACGAAATTATAACATTTTATGATTTCATGTGGATGCATGAAATTATATATATATATATATAATATAAAGCTGAACGTCTGTGCGTGTGTCTGTTCACGAATAGGCTCTTATATGATTGACTATTATAGAAAACTGATCTCATATAATGATAGAAGATGTATCGAGACACGGAATGGGTATGTTTGATCTGGCATAATGATGATTCATTAAAATTGTGGGGTCTGCGTACGCGCCTGGTCCACAAATTATGGAAAAAAAACAAAACAAAACAAAAACAAAACGTTTACAAGTGTTTTTGATATAGATGTACATAATAATACTTTGATAAGTATGTTTTAACTTAAATAGTGATGGTATAATAAAATTATGGGGTCTGCGTTCATGCCTGGACTCCATAGAATGGAAATAGGGACAAACTTTAATAAACACTTTTCATATCTATCTGCGTAAGTATACTTTGATAATTATATTTCAGTTTGAAGAAATATGGTATAATAAAATTATGGGGTATTCGTTCGCGCCTGCCCTCCATAGAATGGAAATATGTCACAAAGTTTAACAAGTTTTTTTTTTTAAATATAGATCCACAGAATATTGTGATAAGTGTTTCAGTGTGAACAGGTATGGTATAATAAATTATGAGATTTATCTATTTTATTTTGACTTTCATCATATTTTTCTTTGGTTTTGATACCCCCAAATTCGAAGCTATCTCTTTACAACCCTTCCTTTTCATAACCTATCATACTTTCATAAATCAGAGTCCATTTTCTGTAGGCTGTTTTTGAACCCAGTCAACGACGGGTACTTTTGCTTATATATATATATATATATATATATATATATATATATATATATATATATATATATATATAATATTATATATAATATTATATATATATATATAATATTATATATAATATTATATATATATATAATATTATATATAATATTATATATATATAATATTATATAATATTATATATATATAATATTATATAATATTATATATATATAATATTATATATATATAATATTATATATAATATTATATATATATAATATTATATATAATATTATATATATAATATTATATATAATATTATATTTATATATATATAATATTTTATATATATAATATTCTATATATATATTATGTATATATATATATTATGTATATATATATTTATATATATATATATATATATATATATATAATATTATATTTATATGCTCCTGTAAGAATAGACGTTGTTCCCTTTGATGACTAATATCTGTATCGTTTTCCTTTTGATGGCTAATATCTGTATTACGTTATAGGTTGGTCTTCCAGGGATTGTTTCCAAGTATTTCTTAAACAAGGGCGTGGCCAGCCGTGCTTTTCGTGCTTTTTACACTCATCTCTCCATCAGAGAAGTCGACCGATTTTTTTTCTCACTAATTTAAAGCGCCAGTAGGGCAATCAGAGATAAGCAGGCATTTACCTTGTCGTTAATTATCTGCCTACTAATGGGGGAATTATTTACTGCTTACGAATTGATCATGTCGCAATAACACTTCAATGTTTACCTACCTGTAGGGGAATTTGTCACGATTGGATTCGTTTTGTTTCGTTCGAAATTTAATTTTTTTTAATACAAAAACCGTTTCGTCCATTTTGCGTTTTGCTTCATACATCTATAATTCATCCTTGGTGTAAGATTACAATTTCCTGTTAATTTTAGTGTTATTGTTATGTGACCAGTAGTTTAAGAATTTATCGGTTAAATATTTTTGTACAGACATACATACATATACTGTTTTATATATATAGATTAGTAGAAAATATTGATTTGTTGTGCTGTGATAGGTGTATCAGAACTTTGAGGGAATTTTTGACACTCCTAACACGAAACTACGAATAAAATATAAAAAAAAAACAACTCGTAATTTCTCTTTTAAAAGTGGGTTGTTTATTTTCTTTATGGATTATACTTCCAAAATAAACTATTAAAGTTGTATAAAAAGTAATAGAAATATTATTAAAAAAAAAACATTTTTTTACGTAATGAAATCAATTGAATTTTACGAGTATTATATTTTTCAATTTTTAAATTTAAAAATCTATCAAAATTTTTCTATTGATTCAATTTTTACGATGTTTTCAGGGTCAATGTGAAATTTCATGCTCTTTCCAATAAACTGAATTAATATTTTAGACAAACTTTTTTTTTTCAATTCACGCCCCCCATTTTGAAATGTCTATTAAAAAGTAAATAATTAATTTACTTACCAAAGTTTTATATATCACAAATTGAAGATAAAGATCAATAAATAATAAATTCAAATTTAAAGCAAAAAAGAAGTGTATTTTTAGAAATTTACCTGTAAAGTTCGAAGTTTAAAACTTTTTTTAAAACCACGTTGTTTTTTTTGAAAAAAAAATTAGGGTTTGAATTACATTTTTAGAGTAGTTCTAAGCTTGGAAAAACAGGGGGTTGAATTATTCAATATTTTTTCACGCATTCGTAAGGCCAGTTTCTGACACACTTAGTGATGTGAGTATTTAAAGGGTTCAATAGCGTGCCGCCATGTAAAAAATTTGGAAACCACTGATGTAATGCACGGTAGCCAGTATAACTTGCATTTAGACTAGAAGAGAATTCAAAGAAACGGATCGAGTTGCACATATTTTTGTCGTAAGCCGGTCTGTCAATTAAATCTAGTTAAACAATGCGCTCGTCGTGCGAGGCTAGGACAGGGTTAAGCGACCGGGAAATATTTGTAAGAACCCACCATTTTCAACCCCCCAAAAAAGACAAATTAGGTGTTGAAGGGTCATTGGAATTCTACCGTTAATCAGAGACGTGGTTATTGGAGGGGATGGTTTGATAGTCAGTAAGTTTGCCGGGGTTGGCGTCAATGTTTACTGATAGATTAGAGAGAAGGAAAACGTGTCCTCACCATTTTTTTTTGCGTGATTGTGTGACCTGCGGTAAAGAACCCCATCTACGTCAATCGTCGCCAGGAGGGATGACGGATAGATAGGAAGGATTAGTTACAAGATCAGAGTGAAGATGACCGACCGTAACTTAAAGTTAAGAATCGATTTTTTTTTATTTGCTTGCCCCTATCCAGGTCATGAACTTGACCTCACGATTTCGAATTTTGTTTTATTTCATTTTAAGTGGACGAAGTAAGGAATTTAGGGCTGAGAATTTTGGAGTTAAAAAGTATATGTATATATATTGGAGTTAAAAGGTATATATATATATATATATATATATATATATATATATATATATATATATATATATATATATATATATATATATATATATATATATAGGCACCGCCAAAAATGGCCGAAAAATCAAGTTGTTGTTTTTTAAAACGAAATTACATTTATTAAAATCCATTATTTCTGAGTAACTTTTTTTTTCCAGAAAGATAAAACCCTGAATTTTATCATATAGAAAACAGAATAATGTAAAACTTTTTCTACTATTTTTAATTAAATTTTAAATGTTAAATTTTCCCCAAAAGTTAACAATTGACATTTTTTGTCTTGCACAAAAAACGTACATAAATATTTTTTAAAAAAGATTTTTGAAATAATTCATTTATTTATTTGTTGTCTAACTAAGATTTAGGATGATTTTCTATGAGAATATGCAAAAATATTATAATATAAGTACCTGGATCTCAAATAATTCCACTTATTCATATAGGCAACCAGTTACTTCGCGTCGATCTAGAGTCTAGATCGACACTGTTTACGTTTGTATTCGATAAAAAGCAAACTATGGAAAACCAAACAGGCCAAAAAAACTTATTTTTCAGTAACGAAAATTTCAATGTATTATTAACGCTGAGGCTGGCCAGTACCAGATGGGTGACCATTTGTATGAGTTTGGTTTTTAATGTGTATGTGTGTGGGGGCCAGGCTCCCCAAAATGGAGGAGGGGCAATTCAAAGCAGAATAAAAAAAAAATTTATTTCAGCGCGTTTAGTCCACCGTAGTCGAAAGGCGGCAAACGTTTTCAA
This sequence comes from Euprymna scolopes, assembly GCF_053919585.1. NCBI lineage: Eukaryota > Metazoa > Mollusca > Cephalopoda > Sepiida > Sepiolidae > Euprymna > Euprymna scolopes. Next base: position 144,074,946 of record NC_136483.1, read on the forward strand.
ACGGGATCGAAAAAATGATGCTATTTTTAACACAAAGGGCACAATATTTATCGAATTTTTTTTTGTATCGATTCTTCAAAGCATGCCCTGTTTTATAATTGTCATGCATTATTCGGCTCGCTAAAAAAAAAAATTGTTAATTTATTTATCAAAGATTTTAAAATGGCTTTTTTCGTATAAATATTAAAATTTTTTTTTTGTTTTGCTTAACTTAAATGAATTATTTTACTTAACATATTCACCGAATTTCACACGTCAAAACTCAAAAGCGGGATAATTAAACACAATCGAAGTTCTGATATTCAAACGTAAAAATAAGGTATGCAAACAATTTTTTTAAAAATCTATATTTCTGTCCCGTACAACAACACAATATGTTTTGTTCAGTTTCAGATGATTATTTTAAGCATATTTGTACCACCTCAAAACAAGGGGGGGGGTTGTAAGTAAAAAAAAAATATATATAAATATCGTTTATGAAAAATAAGTACACTGTTATAAAGTTCATTCTTCTCTTAATAATCGCTGAAAATTTCGTATTGATCGGATAATTACCTGATTTTTGGTAGATTTTTAAAAAGACGGTCCGTCAAAAAGTACTTACCTGCCCCCCCCCCGTTTTGGCGGTGCCCCTCTCTCTCTCTCTCTCTCTCTATATATATATATATATATATTGGAGTTAAAAGATATATATATATATATATAATTATTTACTATAATAATTATTAAATTATAATTATTATTAAATACCTACAGACACTAGTGTTTCATTCTTTCAGAAATCATCAGTGCAGGGTGTCATGATCAACACCAGTCGATAGATCCGAACTCAGCAACAGAAGCCATCTGTGGCTTCATTAGCAAGGGCCCAATCCATTCGGCTACCGTTAACTGCGAGAAATATTGTTGAAATTTAAACATTTATATGTATTTCCCCCAAACTACTGGCCTTGATGGAGGGGAGATTAAAACTTGCTGCTATTGATTAAAATGATCTGAAATAACGGCAAGGGGAGACTTGATTCCAAATATTTCTCATATGTTATATCTCCCCTCTTTTGGAAATAGGCTACGATTATGAATATGTCCAGTATCAAATAATACTTATACGCTGCGAAATATGTTTTATGCATGAAAACCAAAAAAAAAAAAAAAAGAAAAAAAAAAGAAAAAGATATACCATGAGAAATATTTGGAATCAAGGCTCCCCTTGCTGTTATTTCAGATCATTTGAAACCATAGCAGCAAGTTTTTGTCTCCCCTCCATCAAGGTCAGAGGTATAGAGGAAATATCAGATATTTTGTAATCAATATGCAAAATTAGGAAAAAAAATGACTATGATTGAAACATTTTATGGGTCTAAATAAGGCTATGGATGATGGATGATCTTCTTAATGTGCGACCTCAAGGGCAAATGTCACATAGCCTACTACACAAGTCAGCTCATCATCTTTCCAACGAGTCTTCATTTGTTGAATTCTGATCAATAGTCGCTGAGATTCGGAACCCATAAAATTGCCAAAAAAGTGATCTTTGTCTGTCTGTCTCTCTCTCTTCCTTCCTTCCTCCCTTCCCCCCTCTCTCTCTCACTGGACTGAAGGAGTAAATTAAAGTTTGTCTCTTACAATGTGATTTTATTATTTTTATTGAACACAATATTATTTTTTGAGTATTTATTTATTAATTTATCTTATCTGGGTCTATGTTGGATTTAAAATACAATGGACACTATTTTGATAGAAATTTAAATTTGCGTGTCATTGATTTTTTTTATCAAAAAAATTTTTTTTTTCTTTTGCACTAACCATAAAGAATATCAGCTTTATCAAAACATATTTGTTGATTAATTATATTTATGATTCCGTTGAATCCCCACAGGTTCTATCAGTTATTAATAATTAACAAGCAAAAAAAAAAAAAAAGAAAAAACATAAATACGTAAATACATTTGAGCCACCTGACAATCAGCAAAATCCCGCCCCTTTACTTTAGAGGTCCCCCAATCATTGACGACTTTCTACTCTAATAGCTTCTTACCTCGAACTTGTAACCATTTAAGTTCCATCCATATTCTCTGCCTCCATGACTCTAGACATGTAGAAATGTAATGTTAACAAACGCCTTACTGCACAACTCCCCGGCTAGGATGTCTCTGTAGATATGGTACTTGACTCACAATATTCATTTTTGTTTTGTTTGGGATAAATAAAAGTAAAATATCAAAGTGTTGCATCTGTTCAGTGTCAGGAGGTCATTCTCTAAAAGCATTTAGTGCCTATTTTGCAGGCGCCTTAGTTTGTTAGGGAGTTCCGACAGGGCTATAACAGTATTTCTTTATTTTCATTTAGAAAATCCAAGTACATCCAATGATGGAGTATTGTTGCCACATCTAGACAGGAACTGCTAGAAGCAGCTTATCCTGCATTGACAGAGTTCAAAATAGACTTCTTTTCTCTTCCATGCAACCTCTCCCACAGAAGAGACGTCGCGAGCCTGTCTCTGCTTCATCGTTATTTTCATGGCAAATGCTCAGTTGAGCTTCAATCTATGATCCCCCCCCCCTCGTAAAACATTTGCGAAAAGCACTCGTCTAGCCCAAACCACTATTAATAATGTCCCACACTCTTTATCTGTGCCTAAACCTAAATGCAGATTCCATGAACAAAGCTTCTTTCTGAGAACCGCACGCCTGTGGAACTCTCTCCCGGTTGCCTGCTTTCCAGCTGACTGCAATCTTCAAGTCCAACGTTAACAAGTTCTTCCTAATGTAATACAAGAATGATTAGTGATAGATCGCTTGCAATTACCAATCAACATCCAATATATCGCCCAAATAGTAGACGGTGGCTTCAATATCATAAGAAAATAAATGAATACTAGCCTGGGTGACCGGCGTTGCCCTGGTGTTTGGAGGTGTGTGTTGAGAAAAAAAAGTGGTAGTAGGTAGGCATGATCGAACTCGTACGGTGAAGGAGGAAAGGAATGTGAAAAAAAGGTGACACCTTTTCTGTTGCGCCCATCGCCAAACCGGTAGTGACGAGCGTTTAAATTAAGGCTAGTCAATCGAAAAGAGGGGATGACTTTCGAAAATATCGGCGAAAAAAATGACCCCTCCCTGTACAAAAGTGCCCAGTTGAGGGTGAAGCAATTAATGTCTTTAGCCAATTTTTCCATATTTGTTGTCCGAAGGATCGAGCTTCAAAACGATACCGATCTCGTGAAAATCCGTCGCCTCTGTCGAAATTTCTAGGGAGACATACAAACGTATATACATACATTTAAACAGACAGGTGAGATTTATATTATAGAAGATGGCTGTCTTTATGACAATAAAGTATCATTTTTTTTTTAAAATTGAAATCGCTCCTGACAAGGCGTAAAGTTACTTGATGTAACGAGTTAATAAGAACGAAATATGATTAGAAAGGAGACGACTATTATCGGTAGTCGTCAAAAGACCAAGGCCAAAGGTAGTAGAAAACAATATATAAGAAGAGAATTCCGCAGACCTTATTCTTGGAAATAAGCTACTGGAATGAGAAACTGTATTAGTATAGGATAGCAAAAAAACCATTTGATGGGGACCAATAGGACAACGAGTCAAAGAAGCTGGAACAAAGGCAGTAGGGCTGCATTTACTTCTCTCTCACTGTAAGAACATAGACACCAGGGTCGAAAAGTGGGATTGAGAAATCAGCGGCGCAGAGGAGAGTCACTCTGACCTGCAAAAAGTACCTGGTAAGTCCCGCCGGCATTTCTCTGTAAGGGCGTCTCAGGCTATTAGCAATAAACTAACCCCTTCTCAAAGAGAGAAGGCAAAGCCTTGGAGGGTTGACCTCCTGGAACTACATGGAACTAGCATTACACCGCAATCACCGGGGATCAGATCATTACATGAATTCTCTAATCTATTTTGATTTTTAGATCGGAGGATAAAAATCCCGGACAAAGGCAGAAGGAAATAGATCAGAACACATGCCATAATAGTATTTCTAGAAAAAATCTCGAATATGACGGCTGCGTGTGTGTGTGTGTGTGTGTGTGTGTGTGTGTGTGTGTTTGTGTGTGTGTGAGAGAGAGAGAGAGAGAGAGAGAGAGAGATTGTAGAGAAGAAAAAAGTTGGAGCCAAAATTACAGATACGTTTCTGCACGAAATAGAAAAATCCTCAAATCGTGCAGAGATTCACCAGCCCAAATACGACATCAGTATTCCATATAGGGCTTGATAGTAGAGTTGTAGAGATAGAGAATGGCCTCAAGTGTGAGAAATTAGCGAGTTCTCTCACACTGCAAGAGCTTAGACAACAGGTTCGGAAAGTGGGGTTGAGAAATCAGCATACCAAAGGAGGGGCACTCTGACATGCAAAAAGTGCCTGGGTAGCCCCGCCGGTATTCCCCAGTGAGGGCGTCTCAGGCGATTAGCAATAAACTAATTCCTTCTCAAAGAGAGAAGGCAAAGCCTGAAGTGGTGAAACAAACAAACAAACAAACAAAAAGTTTCAGAGTCGATTTCTTCTTAAGAGCAGAATTATTTATGAGAATCTCAGAAATAAAAGGAACACGTCTACGATTGAAAGATAGCGACTGAGTCTTAACAGGAATAACATTTCTAACAAATTTCACAATCATAAACTCCATGCACTACAATTAGTTAGACAGAAACACGTGTCTAACATTACCATAGGTGTTAAACCCCTGAAGAAATTATACCGTTTCTATTTTTGTTAGATTCGATCCGGTTAAGCCCCAACAACACGAATCCCAATATCGTTTTTTTTTTTTAATCTTTTATTCTTTCTTTTGTTCTTTATTGTTTTCATTATTTCAATTGTTTTTATTTGTTTTTTTTTCTTTATTTTTGAGTAATTTTATTTCTGCCTTAATTTTCTATCCTTCTTTCTTCTCTTTCATCTCTGTTGTATTAACGTTATCATACTTTTCTTTTTTTTTTTGTACAAGAGTGTCACAACTTATCAAGGCCCGAAGGCTCCTCGATGATAAAGATTACTGAATGTAAGGTGGTAGTTTAGAAATCGTTAATGGTGTATATTGGGTAGAATTTGGATTATTCAAGGAGACGTCTCAACAAGAACTTGTTTACATTGGACTTGAAGAGCTACCATATTGTAATCGGCTGAGAAGCAGGCCAATGGAACAAAGTTCCACAGGCAGGTAGTTTTAGGAAAGAAGCTTGTTTATGGAATTTGCGTTTAGATTTAGGCTCATATAGAGAGTGGGGAAAATTGTTGATAGTGGTTGTAGCTAGTTGAGTGTTTTTTTTGTGAAAGTTTGGCAAGGAGAACTATAGATTGGAGCTTAGATGAGCATTTGGCATGAAAATAACGATAGAGCAGGGGCAGACTCGCGACGTCTCTTCTATGGGAAAGTGCTTTCTTTTTCTTTTTCTTACGCGTTTTCTTCTGTTTTCTTTCTTCTTTCTTTCTTTCTTTCTTTTTTTTTTTTTCGAAACCCTTAACAATTCTTTTATTATTGTATCGGATTTATTTTCTCTTTGTTTTCCCTTTCATTCCAGGAATGCCAGTTATTATTCTTATCGTTTTTTCAAGTATATTATTGAGCAAATTACCGAAATACTTATCTTCTTTTTTTATTGCTCCTGTTTGTGCATTCACACTCGTTTTCGCGTTCGTGTATTCTTCCTTTCGATCCCCGCAAAATATTCTCCCCACCCCCTTTCCCTCGTCCCCTTATTATCCGTCATCTTAAATCGCTTTTCGTCAACGTACGTTTCGAGATTTCATCGAGATAAGGCATCAACTTATTAAAAAACGCACTCAAACAACTGATGAATTCATGACAATGTAATATAGGAATACATATCCGAAACGTGTTCAAAACGAATAGATTGAATGTGCAAATGTCAAGAAATAATAGTAAATTTTTTTTTTTCGCAACGTGCTAGCGTATTTTTAGTTATCACTGCTATATTCTCCATCAAAAGGCGTTACTGTTTTTGAAATTATTAATAAAGCACATAATATCTATCTATCTATCTATCCTCTCTCTCTCTCTCTCTCTCTCTCTCTCTCTCTATATATATATATATATATATATATATATATATATATATATATATATATATATATACACATGATTACCGAATCTGTTCAAAATTCCGATACAATTACCGATTCTGATTCTAAAATCACGTAACAAAAATAGGATTTTATTTTTTGGGGTAGAGTGGTAGTGAAGAAGAGTCATCATCTACTACTAAATGTGGATATAATTTCCTTTTTAACAATATGAACTTCTTCATCTTTTCGTTATGTATCTTTTCAAACTCATTGTGTGATTTTCATCAACATATTTCAATCGTGTCAGCAATAAAAAAAAATCAGGTTGATATAAATAAATAAATAAAATTAAAGAATCGTTTTTGGAATTGGAAATTCAGTTAATTTTTTTTCCGACTCCGATACCGGTTCCAATACACCAAAAGTTCTAACTTTTCCGATTCCGATTAATCGTCCCAACACTAATTCAGACAAAGAAGGTTCTGTTGAAGGGCCAAGACAATCCCTAATAGCTAGAATGTTCCGGGAGTTTCCCTCGGCTACGTACGGATGGAAACGCCGACTCTGAAAACGTTTGAACAGTCGGTCGGTCATGTTGGCTGGAAGTGTCGACAGGAAAAAAAAAAAAAAAAAAAAAAAATGAGGGGAAGCCCCTGGCATAGGGAGGGACTCTAAGGTCGTCGGATTGGGGGTATCTAAGGCGAAAAGGCGTACCACCGTCGCTAGGGGTATATGTCATTTATGTATATTTTGGGAAACGAAAGGGGGGGGGGTAGTGGAAGTTCATCCCCACCCCCTCATAACCCCAGCGGCCATCATCTACGATATATGTCAGTAGGCGTGATAACAAGCTCGAATGCTGACGGACACCTGGTAGGGCAAGGGAATTCGGCGAGTGAGAAGGGCCATCGGAGTGGGGAAGGGGGAGGGGAGAGGAAAAGAGGATGAAAGGAACGAAAGAAGCAAGAAGGTGTGGTGGCGATGGTAGAGTTGAGTGAGGAAGAAAAGGATCTGTCTTTGCCACTGAACTACGATTAATATAATACCCCTTCCTGTATTTGCTCAGACAATTGTACGCATTCTTTAAACCCGGAGATTCCCAAAGTAGGGATCCGCGCCGTATTCCCTGTTTACACAAAGTATTTCAGGAAATTCCGCAGGATAATAAAACGGCAAATGGCATTTAAATCGAAATTATTTGATTTGAATTTCCATTGCATATATCAGTTAGGGGATTGTGTAATTATTAATTACATATGATAAATGGGGTTCATATTACTGTACACCTAGATTCGAAAAAGTTGTAAAAAACAACAAATACATAAATACATAACAAATAAATGTTATCACAGGCAAGATAAGTTATTTTTCTACCTAACTGGATAATTTTTTAGTGTTTTTATTTGATGTAACGTGTTTATTCGGCTCGAAAAACATACAATGCATACCGATATATTTGAAAAATGCAAATGGCGGCGAACTCTGTGTTGAATACATAAGTTTGGGAAAATTAGTTAAAACTAAAAAACTATAAAAATACTGTTAGGATCTAATCGAATATCTATCAGCCTATGTTACAGTAACATATATTGAGTGGGTTTCTAACAGTATTTGTATAGTTTTTTTTAGTTTTAACTCATGTGTATAGTAATACAAATCCAATAAAAGCACCTAAAACTAAACGAATCTCCCATGAGCAAAGTTTCTTTCTGAAAACTGTTCGTCTGTGGAATACAATACCAGCTGACTATAACATAGTTATTTTCAAATCCAGTGTAAATTCAAAGATCATAACCGACTTTACAGTTTGGTGGGTGATGTCCTTTTCTCCTCCCTGCAATCGCTTTTCAACAGAAGAGATGTTGCGAGTTATTTTCATAGCAAGTGTTCGTCCGAAGTTCAATCTATGGTTCCATACGCCAAACTTTCATAAAAAGAACTCGTCTAGCTACAACCACTATCAGCATTTTCCTCTACTATCTTTCTGTACCTAATTCTGAATGCTGATTCCATGAACTAAGCTACTTTCCTAAAACTGCCCGCCTATGGAACTCAGTTCCGCTGGCAGTCTTTCCAGCTGACTACAACATGGTCGTCTTCAAGTCCAATGTAAACAAGTTTTTGATGTCTCGCCCCTCTTAAATAATCATATTCTACCCAACTTCCACCACCATCGATCACTAGGCTTTTGTCTCAGTGACCACCTTACACTCATTAACCCTTGCTCTCGAGTGACCTTCGAGCCTTGATAAGTGGTAATCCCTAGTAAAAAAAAAAAAAAAGAAAAAGTGGACACTAGTTACACACGACCAACCTCCGACTCTGACTCGTGTAGAACCCGGGAGAGATGGTGTCGATAATACTCTGTCAATATTTTTAGTTTTATTTTCTTACGATTTTACTTTAAACATGCCGGAAGAAAACTTATAGAGTCGCGGGAATTTATTAAAATATCCAACAGAACGAAAATGAGAAAATAAGTATGAATCTAAAAACTCTTAAAAACAAAAGTACCGTAAAGTCTGTCAAATTAGAATGAAAAAAAAAATGCGATGTCATTACAATCCGTTTAGAGTCTCGATAATCTCTCAAAAATCAGAAACAAAATACTGATAGTCCATTACATTTTCAAACGATTTGTGACATTTATTGAATGTGTTTCTGCCAATATTTTATTTTGAAAGAGTTAAGAGAGAGAAAGAGAGAGAAAGAGAGAGCGAGAGAACGAAAAACAGAGAGAGTGTATGTGTGTGTGTGTGTGAGAGAGAGAGAGAGAGAGAGAGAGAGAGAGAGAGAGAGAGAGAGAGAGAAGAAAGAAAAATAGATATGTTTCTTGAATTTTTAGGACAAGAACTGATAATACGTATTATTTGGATTCTTTCTCGCTACTGTTCTCATCTTAAGTCTTATTTTTCACAACATCTCGACCGATGTAACCTCCGACCTTCTTCAGGTGTATCTTATCTAATTCGGGAATCTTCCTGTCGCACTAGAGAATCCGAACGACAATTGCGAACGGAACTAGTTTGTAAAATTCAGCTGCCAATGACACTCTCCTGGATGGTTAAAGGTTCAACTTTAAATACGGGCGATACTCCGAATACGATTGCGAATTATTTTAGAACTTCTACCCGGTCATGGCTGAAGGAACGATAGCATGCTACGCACGTGGATTTAATGAAGAGTTCCATTTGAATTCCGTGCAGATTTCCAAGTTCAGCAGAGATAGTCCATAATTATCGCACGCAAACATGTCTAGTATCATCTTTTACTACAAGTCACGTTTGCTGTGAACTTCAGTTCTATGGAGAATGGCAACATATAAATTGCGTTTCGGCATAAAGTAGGCGAAAAAGTGTTGATATGTCGACAACAAACAATAGTCAGACGCAATAAAAGATGGAAGTCGTATTTATTTCTCTCAAACCGCGAGACATGTGACACAGGGATAAAAAATTGGGACAGAAAAGTCAGCGCCTCAGAGGAGGAGCACTCTGACGCTGCAAAAGAAGCTTGTGCAACCTCGTCGGCATTCCCCGGCAGAGGCGCCACAGGCGATCAGCAATAAACTAACTACTCAAAGAAAGAAGGCACAACCTCGGAGGGTGAACCTCCTAGAACTGCACAGAACCAACATCACGCCGCCAACAACTAAGAACAGGTCATTACAGGAATGGTCTAATCTCTGTCGGAAGTAATAATTAGGGCTATGACAAGAGCATATTCTTTTCATCGTTTTGACTCTCGAGTATATATCCGACACAGTTAGACACAGTTAATCAAACAAGAACCACATTACTCTATCTAAAAACATAAGATATTAACTGATATATACTCGAGAGTCAAAATAATGAAAAGAATATTCTCTTGTCGTAGCCCTAGTAATAAGATATATATGAAGCGTTTATAACTCCCTGAGAACGACTTACATCCGCCATGTTTGTATTTGGTTATGTTAACGAAAGAGAAAGGTATCTCTTGACGCGATCTGACCTACGTCTGGTCGACTGTGCATGAATGTGTGCGTGCGTGTGTTCTCGGGTATGTGAATCAGATTTTAAAATAGTTCGAAGAGCCGTTCCCCCGACTCTTCACGCGTGTGTGCCTCTCAAGGAGAGGGGATAGAGAGTACGCGACGCCAGGGTGATGACGGGTTCTAGCTCGGTTACCCTTCCCACCAGTGTAGTCCCGATGAATGAAGACTCAAGGACAAGTGAAGAGTGAAGAGTAAGACTTGCGAAATCAGCCTTTATCTTCCGACTCTTCAGTAGCAGATAAAAACATGCAAAATCGTTTGCCATCGTTTTGCGATAGTAGATACAGCAATTAATGGCGTTGATTGGACAACAGGTCACGCCTGCAGTGGATTGAAAGTCCGTGAAGAATGGTAAATGATTGGAATTAAAAAAAAAATACTTTAATAGAATATGCTCTGGTGAACTCATAGCACTTCTGTCCGCTCGACGTACATATTCCCAACTAACCCGACAAGCAGCAAAATCCTGCCCCCTCACTATTAAAGCCACTAGATGCTGAAAAGCCTTCTACTCTAATAGTTCCTTCTCTCAGATTAATTATTTTTGGTTATTGCATTTTCACTCCAAACAAAACACAGTGTCACTGTAATGTAAAGGACTACTATCTGGGACATAATTTGCAGGGATACTATGTAGGAAGTTGAGCAGCAAGATGTCTGTTCACTTAAACTTTTGCATGTCAGTACAGTCAGGGAAGCAGAAACCCGGAATGGAATTCCAAAGTCTAGCAGTTCCTAGGGAAGAAACTAGACGGCTTTCTGGCATCTGGGAATCTCTGCTGTGTAGGGGTGGGATTTTGTTGCTTCTCAGGTTTGCTGGGGGCATTTACACCGAGGGGGTACAAGGGTTTGGTAGTTCGTCGGAGCACCTAACAATAAAATAATTGTAAAACAGGCAGAGTGATGTAACATTTCGTCGATGGGACAGAGATTGAAGCCTAGCTGACAGTGCGGGACCTATTAGGTTGGCGACTCTCTTTCTTTTGAACCTTGTCTAAGAATGAGAAACTAGTAGCAGATGCGCCAGCCCAAATGTAGCGACAACACTTCATATATAGGTGAATAGGTACAGGATACGCTGAGGCGTAAGTAACTTTCTAGCACCGTAGCGGAAGCCCACCTTCTTCACAGCAGCCTTGGTAATGCTGTCAACGTATCTGCTCCATCTCATGTTCCCTGTGAATGTTAAGCCGAGGAGTTTGAAAGAAGTACTTTCAAGTAATGTATCTTTAGCCATAGTTATATTAGTGGTTGAGAAGGTTTCTTGTAATTATTAAAAGAAACAAGCTTAGTCTTGGCAGCATTGAATGTTACCATCCCTTTTTGCCCCTATTCCACTATAGACTGGAGGTCTTCCTCTATGGTTTCTGCCATTACCTTGGATATGTGTTCGTTCGTTTCCCCTTCGTGTCTGTTATGTAGCGTGGTGTCGTCAACAAATATATCCATCTCAAAGTCAATTTTTATAGAATTTGAAGATCCCCCCCCCTGCATCCTTGACTGTACTAACATGCAGACGTTTCAATTTTATGTGAACAGACATCTCGCTGCTCAAATTCCCAAAGTCCCCTGTTATGCACAATCACAACTATAAGCCCCTTACGTTCTAAGTGGCAATATGTCTTGTTTGGGGGTGGAAAAAAGCAAATAAATAAACAAATAAACAAATAAATAAATAAATAAATAAATAAATAAATAATAATAATAATAATAATAATAATAATAACTAGCGGGGCCTGTGGAAATTCCACAGCAGACTCATTCATACGTAATATATTTATGCTGGCATTCTGTATATGTTCAGCGTAAATAGAGACGCTCTGATATTATTGTAGCTCTTTTTTAAATTCTGCAAATGTGTTATTTATCCAAGCTAGCAGGAATGCCTGGCGTAGCCCGGTTGTAAAGTACGCTTAAATATGACATTTTAATTCTTACAAATTTCGTATATATTATTATAGAGTTAATGTTCTATCGATTTTTATATATTATGAAGTTGCGATTTCAAAAATAAAATAACATATCCATATAACTTGGGTGCATCAGCTTAAATCGAAACCGAAACCAAAACTTATGAATAATTCTTGGTAAAATCATTTATTACAAGAAATGGAAGCCAATAACAATTAAACGGCAGTCACTCGGATGCAAGCGTAACACACAAAGTAAATAACAAACATTGATATCGTATTAACATATAGATAACCACGGTCGCTTATTTTAAAGTTGATACTAGGTTATTGGTTAAAATACCCCCACGACCAAACAGACATGATAAATAATTAAATGATAAAATAGCCTAAAAAAATGATACGCCACCTTCGAACATAGCTCGAGAAAAATAGGTGAAAAAGAGGATTTTTCCATCAAAGGTCAAGCGAATACCTTTATCAATAAGGGTGTAAATCCTGTCGCGCACCCATTATCTCTTTTATTTGAAAGACATAAATACAAATACAGTTTCTCGGCCCTTCAATCCCCTTTTGTCAACAAAAGGGCGAAACAAGTTCCTCGGACCCCTTTTGTGTCCCTTTTTTTTGTTTAATAACAGGACGAGACGTGATGGAAATATTTCAGCTACGTCTACACTGGCGACCCATATTTGGGTCCTCAAGTGTTTAATATAACCGTTCTTTTCGTTCGCGCCTTTTTCTCAATCTGGGTAGATTTTGGATTGTAGGTTATTCGGTGCACGGTCAAGACTAATCTACTCTCAAATCCACTGCGCACTCCCATCTAACGTCGGTGAAAGTGAAGAAAAGTAAATAAATAAAAAAATAAAGCAACAAATTACGAACTCATTACGAATAATAATTATTGAGTTACCTTATCGTTTAGTGAGTCACATGAGAACCGGTGAAAGGTGTCGTATTTTTGGGGTCAGGTGCGACATTTTATTATATATATATATATATATATATATATATATATATATATATATATATATATATATATATATATATATATATATAAGTAATGGCCCTGGCCCACTTCCCATAGCAGTAGAGCAACGAAACTTGGCACAGTTATTAGTCTTTCTCTACATAGGAACAACCCAGAGTAATGCATTTCTCCCATCGTTTGATGCAGCTCTGGAGACCGTTTTTGGAGAACACCTCCAACCACGGCGTGACTTCAGAAATCAAGGTTGCATCATCTGGGAAACGCTTCCCTTTCAAAAATAACTTCATGGCTGGGAAGAGTTGAAAGTCACAGGGTGCAAGGTCAGGCGAGTAGGGAGGATGGGGGAGCATTTCATAACCACACGCCCGTGCTTCTGATCTGGCGACATGCGAGTTGTGGACCGGAGCGTTGTCCTGCAGGAGGAGGGTACCTTTGCTGATCTTGCTCCGCCTCTTGATTTTGATAGCTTCTTTTAATTTCCTCAAAAGTGAAGCATAATAGGCTCCTGTAATTGTCGTACCCTTTGCCAGGAAATCTGTCATCACTACTCCGTCCTGGTCCCAGAAGACTGAAAATGACCTTGCCTTCTTTGGAGGTGGTGAGTCCAAGTGCTTCCACTACATTGACTGGGCTTTGGTCTCTGGATCATAGTGATGGTCATGAATTATAGTTTCCACAGACTGTGTACTAATCTTGACATCTTGGACTATTTGGCGAATAGTAATGCGCCGATCTTCCAAAATGGCAGCCTCAAATTGACGGACAGGTGCCTCATCAATGGCAGAAGGGGGGCGATCAGGTCTGGGAGCTGTTTCCACAAACTTTCAGGCCATGTTTGAATTCACGATGCCAGCGTTTTAGAAGGTCATATGATAGGGCATTATTACCATAAGTTTCTTTCATTTCATCAAAAGTCTCCTGTGGTGTGCGTCCTTTCAAATACAAAAACCGGATCACTGCTCGACATTCAACAGGCTCCATTTCACACCTGACTCAGTTCAAACACCTGTAAAACAGAAACCACAATTAGTTCAGAGCTGTAATTTGCCACATAACCCGTAGAGATATAAATCATTGCACATGCAAAATTTCAGCTAGATCAGACAACTGAAAGTGGGTCAGGGGCATTACTTATTGCACGCCCCTCGTATATATATATATATATATATATATATATATATATATATTTATATATATAGTAAGTTATAAAATATATATGGCGATTAAACTACACAGAATATTCTGCGTTTCAGCCACGCTAGGATTCATCAGGCTTATGCGAGAATTTTGTGGTTGTCTCACGTTTTTACATACGCTCCTTCTATTGAGTTTTTTAATTAGCCAATCAGCTTTCTAGTATCCACCGCACCCTTCCTAATGAGCCAATGAGCAGGCACTTACAGGACAAAGGCCCAGTTGACCTCCGGTTGACCAGTTCCTTTGTGTGTGCTATTTAGCGTAGATATCTAGTGTCCTAATTTATTTTAAATCTAGGTTAAATGTTTTTTATATGCTGGTTTATATATATACGGTCTTGTTCAAGGGCCTTCGTCTTACATTTACTCGTTTAAAGTTTGGCAGAGTTAGGAAAATATCCAAGTGAAAAAGTAGGAAAGTTCAATTTACTGTTGAAAAGCTTCAAGCAATTTATTTTCGGGCGAAAACAGTCGGTACTCGGGAATCCAGAGGATTCAAGTTGTTTAAGACAGGGAGGAAGAATACTTTCTCATTGCTTCTAGGAAACTTTCGCAATCAGTAACAGAATTCTATATGGGGTTTGAAGTAGTCCTTTAGGATACAGATGAAATTAAAACGCTATGCAAGCCGATTGATCAGTGTGTAACGAAATCTTCTAACAGACAGAGAGAGATAGAGATAGATAGAGAGAGAGAGAGAGAGAGAGAGAGAGAGAGAGAGAGAGAGAGAGAGAGAGAGAGAGAGTGTGTGTGTGAGATAGAGAGTAAAGAGAAAGTGTGCGAAAGAGAAAGAACAGGAAAGTGATGATAAAAAACGAAAGTCACTGTGTGTGTTTCTAATAATTCGAGAAATAAGCTCTTCTTCAAATGCAATTATTTTTTTTTACGTTTTATTTTTTACTTTTAACCTTATTGCTTTTTCATTAAGAACAGAACAAACATAGGGACGGCATCTGAGAGAGAGAGAGAGAGAGAGAGAGAGAGAGAGAGAGAGAGAGAGAGAGAGAGAGAGAGAGAGAGGGGATGAGAAGAGAGAAAGCGAGAAGGAGAACTATTATTAAGATAAGAAAAAGGAAATAATGAATGCCGCGGAGAGTATTAAGACAAAAGCAAAATTTAATAAAATCAAGAAAGAAAAGAAAAAGATTAACGAGAATAAAAAAGAAAGTGACACAGAGAAAGGGAAAAAGAAAGAAAGAAAAAAAATAAAGTGACAGGATAAATGAATAAAAATAGAAGAAAGAAGGGAGAAAAATACTTAGAGAAAAAAGAAAGGACGAGAACGAGAAAGAAAAGAAAAGAGAGAAAATGAAAAAGAAAGAATAAAATTAAAAGAAAATGAATAAAAAAAGAGAAAGGAAGGGAAAGAAATAACTACTTGAAAGTTGAAGAAATGAATGAAAAAGAAAAAGCAGGTGGAGTTACAAAGAAGTACATTCCTTTCAGAATGAGCGAAACGAAAAAAAAAGGGTACAAATAGACGTTAAACCAAATATGTTGAGTGTTTTTCCATTTTATGACAATGCTTTATGCCTACGTTTATTTGGCCAGACACCTGTTCGACCCGTAAACGATGAATAACACACACACACACACACACACACACACACACACACACACACACACACACACACACACACACACACACACCCTTTGTTTCTCAGGATTTTATTAGCAATCATTTTTAAAGGTTGGCCCTGGGAAGATGGGGATTTTAATGTCACATTTTATGGATGCGCAAATAACAATGAACAGAAAACTCTCTGATAGCCTACCACTTACCTCATATATAAAGTAAAGTCAGAATTTTACCTATCTCCTTTGCCGGAATAGCTTTTATAACGAAACGAAGATAATTCTATTTCGTCAGAGATTTGGTCTAATTATTCACCCGTGTTTTGACTATACATCACTTTGATACTTTTATAAGTAGTCAAACATTTTAGTCAGAGGAGTTTTCATTCGGATAATTAGATGTAGTCTTACTGTTACTCACGCGCACAGGAAAAAGAAAAAAAAATATTTTTATAAAACACATACTTTATACATTTATCATTATTACTTTAGATTTCCAGGAATTGAGTAAGAAGTGGAGCAAGACTGAAAAAGACACAATCTTGTCCCTCTTTGTTCTCTCCACAAGCAACTTCAATTCTTCCATCCTTTCTCCCTACTGCGTCTTTTCTCTACTCCTTTATCTATCTTCTCAGCTAGATTTTTTTTTCTTTCTCAATTTCTCTCCCACTTTTCCCGCCTTCCCTCTTTTGCCTAATAAACGCAAAAAAAACCCCCAAAAAACCCCCCAAAAAACAAAAAAAAAATACAACAAAAATAAAAACATCGTAATCTTTCGACTCTTTAAGTCAGATGCTGACCTGACTAGCACTCCTCATTTGAGAAGGCCCGCGTCAGAAGCATAGATGCGTCACTGAATTTCACTGTGCAGAAAAAAAAATTGAACCAATCAGCATTCATCGACGCCTATTGAACGTTTACGAAACCGATGTAGTTTATGTCAGCGCATATAGGAGATTTCAGAGTAGTGATAGGGACGTGACAGACAAAGCGTACTCCGAACTTTTACGACCGAGGTATCAAAAGAGGCTGGCAAAAGATCATTAACAATTGTGGTGACTACGCAGGAAAATATTTCATGGAGTACAAAAGGTCGCCCGTAATAATCAAACTACTCCTGTCTTCGTAGCTCTTCAACCTTTTAGTTTTTGAGTTATAAAAATAGAAAGCCTTACCTTTGAAACAACCCTCATCGCAAAAACAAAACAAATAGCATCTACGTAAATCGCGATATATCAGAACAGTCAGCGAGGGGGAATAGTGGTAAGAGTTTTAGGCTTCTTGGCATAGGGTCTCGATTTCGAATCTCGCTTGATTCAGCCACTCTAAGGAGACAAAACACGTGTCAGTAGATAATTATATAAAAAAAAAAAAACATTATATATGCCGTTCCCCATATGGGGGTACCAAATTTGTCAAAGAGAAAATTATTCCCAACTCACATTTAGGTATAAATGCACTTTAATAAAAAATGTGATTTATTCAAAACGTATCACGAAAACAAAAACAAATAACATCTACGTAAATCGCGATATATCCGAACAGTCAGCGAAGTGGACGAGTAGTGAGAGTTTAGGCTTCTTACCATGGGGTCCCGGTTTCGAACTTCGCTAAATTCAGCCCTTCTGTTTAGTTGTAGACGACGAAACACGTGTCAGTGCATTACTATATTTTAAAAAACTATATATATATATATATATATATATATATATATATATAGGGGGTGTGGGGGTTAGGGTTTTGGTAAAATATGTTTTTTACAATTATATTGCACTTTTTGTACATTCCAATCCTTTTTGCTTAGCGTGTATGTTTAACATATAGTTCAACAGAACAAAGAATTTCTAATTTTTCTGAAGAGTATATGCACGAAAAGAGCCGGTATTGACAATATCATAACACATTGTTTCTACATAACGAAACGGATGTACCGAAATTTTAACATGCTGCAGGAGCTGTTTTGCCTGAAAAAATAAATATTTGGATCTTGGAATCGAACTATACTATTATTCTTATATACTGTACTATTATTCTTATATATATATATATATATATATATATATATATATATATATATATATATATATATATATATATATATATATATTTTGCCGCTGTTTCATGTAGTTTTAACCTGGCGCTGTTATTCAAACAAAATGAAGAATTTTCCGTGTTTAAAATAACTTTTTGTGAAATTGAATAGACTTTTTTGTTTGTTTTGTGTTTAAAAAATCTCTTTTTTTTCTTTAAGGGCAATTTTCCCTGATAACCTCAAATTGGCATCGGATAGCAGGAAGGCCTTTTAACTTTGATATCAAACGATAAATGACGTCGGAAAGTGACAGAGTTAAAAAAAAAATGTGTTTACATTTTTTTTCTTTTTTAATCTATAGACATGTCTGACCCTTTTGCTATGCAGACCAGTTCTGATAATAGCCTAATTTTTTAAAAAGTTTTAAACCACAAACAATTAATAATAGTTAACTTTTTTCAGTCCGCATGGGTTTTATAATTCACACTTTGTTTGAAAAAGAGTTAAAAAAATGAAATAAATGACGCAATTAAAATAATTAAAAAAAATACAGCACATGATATTTCCTTTTTTTGTATTCTGAAGTCATGTTGGTTGATTGTTCTTGTTTTACGGCATATCAACCCTTTTCAGGTCATTTAATGCCGAATCCAGTGTTTTTTTTTATTAGAATATATATATATATTCTATTTGAAAAAATATATATATATTCTATTTAAAAATACAACTAAAACTATCGAGGATTGCACAGATTAAGTGAAAGTCTAAAAATGCATTAAATCTGTAACCATTTTTGAGGGGTACGATTACTGCTTGACTCCTATCACTTCCTCTCCCCATGTCAAGGAGAACCAACTCCCTGACAATCTATCTATTATTGTTCCTCTAAAGAACTTTCCTTCCTCTGTGTACCTAAAAACAGTTAGAACTTCCACAATTTCTTTCCAAGAACTACACATATTAAACACAATACCACAGAGCTACTTCCCTGCAGATTACAACATGGCGATCTTTATATCCAATGTCAATAAATACTTAAGTAATCAAATTTTGTCCCCTCCATTAATCATTTGCAATCCTTTCATAGTATTGTTCATCGTCAAATTGACAATCCCGTTAACTTATCCTTAAGTAGCTTTTAACCTTGATATTAGTATTAAATAACAAAATAAAAAATAGATAAACATCTGATGTTGCTTATCTTGTTTGTGGACACTTCACATGTTTTGGATGACAGGAAGGAAGGAGGAAAAATGTAAGTAAAGGATTAATGATAAGGAAGTAGTGGGAGAAATGAAATGATATAAACAAGAGTGGATAGAGAGGGTGATATATTATGACATCACAATTTCTTTCCAAGAGATATATATATATGTTGAACACAATACCATAAATTTACTTCTCTGTTGACTATAACATGGTTGTCTTCAATGAATAGACAATCATTATAAATACTTTTCAAGCTGTCCCCTTACGTAATAAAATTCTGTCCATTCAACCATCGTTTAAAATCCTTTCATAGTATTGTTCATCGTCAAATTGACATTCCCATTAACACTTATCCTTAAGTAGTTTTTAACCTTGATAAATGGTGACATATTAGTATTAAAATAGCAAAAAAAAAAACCCAAAAAACAAAATCAAACGTCTGATTGTAATTTGTAAGTTTAAGAAACCATTGAAACTCAGGATTAAAAAAAATAAAAATTTATTTATTTAAAAAGTTAAAATCAACTTAGTTTCGACGATATATGTCATAATCAGGCATAGAAACAGTTTGCGTCTTTTCATTGTCCTTCCTCGTGTCATGGTGTCAGTTGAAAAGTAAAACCCGAGTGGTCTATAAACACTTTTGAGAGTCATCCTCTCAAGCGATCAAATTCATCATTTCAAATCCTCTCATGATATTGGTCATAATCCAACTGAAAAAGTTTATTAACCTTTATCCTCGATTAGTCTTTGGCCTTAATAAATGCTAACACACCACAGCACCAGTATATAAAAGACACAAAGACCCCAACATCTTAATCTGATCAGATATATATATATATATAAAAATGCAATTGAAATAACCTTGACAGAGTAAAATTGACTTAACAATCTAGTGGGGATAATCTCTTTTATACTTTATTATATTTATTTTATATCTTTTTGTAGATACATGTCATTTCTTATAGAAGAGACGTTTCTGGTATTTCTTACTCAAACGTTATTTTCATGGAAGGTGCTCGATTGAGCTCCAATCTCTGGTTCTTCTGGTTCTTCTGTGTAAGACATCCACAGCAAGAACTACCTAAACCGAAAGTAATTTCCTCTCTTTGCCAGGCAAAATTTCTAATAAAAGAATTTTTTTCCAAGAATTTTCCATCTGTTGCATATATTTTTCAAAGACCCTATAAGTAATTAAGCCTTTTCTGCTTCGTGCATCATTTCCTATACTTTTATAATAGTCTTCATTATTCAACCGACACCCATTCCAACTTCCAATGTCCAGTTCCAGGAAGTTGGCACTCCCAGGCCATTGCCCCCACCCCGTCCTTCGGGTGGGTAAATATATAGATTACTGCTCGAAGTGCACCAACTGGGAAATGCCTACGGGACTGCAATTTTTAATTAACAGAGTGCTCTTTGTTCAGGGTGCTTCCCCTTCAGGGGCGCTAGTTGACTTTCCTCCACCTTTCGACCTTGTGTCACATCTTGCGGTGGGCAGGAAGTAAATAACAGTCACTCGACTCATTAACCCTCATCCTCGGGTGTCTTTTATGCATCGGATGGAACGGCCCTCGTATTTTTCTATCTGTCTTGCTTGGGGCAAAACTCAGTCGGTTTGTATCATCTGAGAAAGGCTATCAAACAAACACCCTACCGCCACGTTTACGATCTGTTTTATAGCATTCGTCTTTAGCAAAGGCAGTCGTGCTGAATTGGCCACCGACGATGAAGGGGTGTTGCCGACATAAAACGCGTCACGCCTCGCTAAAACCACGGACCTATGAATAATTTATACCCTACCCTTTTCGATCTTCATTGCTCTCATCTAGTGACTGTTCGTGTTATCGTATTCTGTGCGCACGATTGTCGTGTTTATATATATATATATATATATATATATATATATATATATATATATATATATATATATATATATATATATATATATACTACCAGGGAAACCCGACGTTGTCAGGGATTGAATGAAGATCAACGAATGTCCCACACTTTCAATAACTTTATTGTCATCGAAATCGATGGAATCGCCTATTTTTCAATCAAATCGGAGACCCACCGCAGTGCATCGGGAGGAAGCTTCACATGTTTTCCTGCAGATTTAATAAATTATTTATACAAGATCAACCGAAAAAAAACAAAAAACTCTTTAACAGCAACAAAATTACTCATAATGACGATCATGCGCAGTCGTGAAACAGTTAACAAGCAGATAAAAATCCGATGACTCTAAGTATGATTTTTTCGATTTTGACCCATTCGCAGGTCTTTTTCCCGGATGAAAACTGATTAAAAGTTTTCCACATGTCTGAATACTCTAGATACTAAATTTCAAGTCTGTAGATCAAAAATCCCTTGAGCATATAGGTTGAGAAGTATATATATATATATATATATATATATATATATATATATATATATATATATATATATATACATGAGTAATTTTATTGCTGTTAAAGAGTTTTTTTTCGGTTGATTTTATATAAATAATTTATTAAATCTGCAAGAAAACATGTGAAGCTTGAAGCTTCCTCCCGATGCACCGCGATGGATCTCCGACTAGAGTAAGCAACAACAACGACACCAACAACAGCAGCAACAACAACAGCAACAACAACGACACCACCACCACCACCACCACCAACAACAACAACAACAACAACAAAGTCAGAAAGTGGGATTGAGAAGTCAGCACCCCCGAGGAAGGGCACTGTGTTCTTCAGCATTCCTCGATAAGAGGGCCTCAGGCGATTAGCGATAAACTAACGCCTTCTCAAAGAGAGAAGGCAAAGCCTGGGAGGGTGAACCTCCTAAAACTGCACGGATTTAAACTACCACCGCAAAATCAACAGAGATCAGATCATTACAGGAATGGTTTAATCTCTGTTGATTTTGATGCCGAGGATAGAAATTTCTAGGCGAATCATCCAGGTATATAGATGAGAAACATACCTTGCCTTTGGTAACATTTATTTCTTGCATATTTGTTTTTTGTTCTGTTTAGCTACACATACCCGTAAGTTCTTCGAAATCCAAGGAAACACAATATCAAAATGTTATCTTCTGTTAGTTTTGACGTCGTCTGATTCTTTGCCGATTGTTTGGTTGAAATCCAAGTGTTTTCTAGTGCCTCACGAGGAGGGGCATGGGGGGTTCAGAGAGGCCATTTTTGGGCTCCAACTTAAGTTATCAAATATGTTAATTTGTCCGATAAAGGGGTTAAATTCAGATCGTTTGTTATGGGATGGTGATGGGTAAGAGGTTTGTTCGTTTAACTCTACTCTAAAACCATTGCTGCCTACGGGGTAGGGCGCAACCCTCACCCTAACCCTAAAAAAGGGGGGAACCCGAAAGGTCGGGAAAAGGTTAACTTAATTTAGGAGGGCAAGCAGGCGGAAAAACTATTTTGTGTGTACGCTAGTAGATCTTTGTGAGAGACACAGCGGACGGATAGCGGTTTCTTCTGATTTAGGGTTAGGGTTATGGTTAGGTTTGAGATGTGTTGCTGGTATAAAAGTTATTTGTTTTGTGTAGAAAAGAAGGGAGAAAATAATAATAATAATAAAAAAAAGAAATTGGGGCCGGGGTGGGGCAACCGAACGAATAAATTTAAATCTTTAGTCTAAAAGTAGGGTAGGGGAAGCTTCGTTTAATAGGCGAGGGCTTAAATGTAGGCATACTTCTTAACTGCTATAGTTCTAAAAGGAAGAAAGAAACGAATGCCATCCTAACGAAGCAATCTCGAAGTCATAAGCTCAAAGAAGAAAAGCTCAAGATTATCGGCTTAGAAGAGGAGTGAAAACAAAGATAATCCCACTTAATCCTATCTGTCAGCTTCTTTATAGTCAAAGGTAAATATACGTATTTGATTATACCCTCCTCCCTACCAAAAACAAAAAGAAAAACAAAAAAGAAACTGCGATACAAAATTAAGTTCCATTATAGCATAGGGACTGTTCAAATATCTGCTCTCATTTTTTTTATACGAGGGAATCACCATTTATCGAGGCCTGAAAGCCACTCGAGAATAAGGGTTAATGCATGGAAGGCGGCCTGTAAGACAACAGCGTAATAATCGGCAGTGATGGAAATTGGGTAAAATTTTATTATTTAAAAGTACGGCTCAAAAAGAATTTGTTTACATTGGACTTGAAAGCGACCATTTTGTAGTCAGCTGGAAAGCAAGCTTGAGGTACAAAGTTCCACTGGTGGGGAGTACTAGGAAAGACACCTTGTTCATGGAATTTGCGTTTAGATTTAGGCACAGACAGAGAGTCAGAGAAATTGACTGGTTGTAACTAAGCAAGTGTTTGTTGTGAGTGTCTTGCATGGACGGGGGAGGGAGGAGAAAACCATAGCTTGAAGCTCAGTCGAGCACTTGCCATGAAAATAACAACAGAGCAGAGCAGAGAGAGAGAGAGAGAGAGAGAGAGAGAGAGAGAGAGAGAGAGAGAGAGAGAGAGAGAGAGACTCGCAACATCTGCTCGCGTTGTTTTCGCCCACAATTCCGTATAATAATTAATTGTCGGTCTTAAATGGTATTTCTCATATTTAAAGACATGTTTTGTTTTTAAATTCTTATCAATCGAACTTTAATTCACAATTTTAATCGTTCGCGGTAATATTGATTTTTTGAAATTATTTATTTCTTACGTTCGATATATTTTTTAATCTTTTAAAATAACCATTTTCCTCCTGAGGTTTTCATGAATGGCTGTGCTGTGCTCTCAATGAGAAATCGGCTTTTTTTTTCTCTCATCAAGTTTTTCTTGGACATTGGATACGTTAGATACTTTTTTGCTTCTGGTAATATCGGTTTGGTAATTATGAAGAATCACTCCACCCTCGAAAATTCCTTAAGCCCTATTGTAGCATAGGGACGGTTGAAATATCTCCTTTCCTTTCTTTTTTATTCGGGGGAGTCACGGCTTATCGAGGCCTGAAAACCACTCGAGGTAAGAGTTAATGCACGGAAGATGGTCTGTAAGACAACAGCGTAAGAATAGCAGCCGCCACAACACAGGCGTCTGGCAGCTGAGAGCGGGTGTCGGGTAGCAGCAATAATAGAATTTGCTCTTTCAGTGATATCTTCGTAACCGACAAACACGTTCGGTGCATCGTTTGTCGTGAACGGTGGTTGGGTGTGCAGTTTTTTTTTTTTTTTTTTTTTTTTGCAAGGTTTTATTTTATGTTTTTTTTTTATGTTGGAGAGCTTTTATTATTGTTTATCGGTCCATTATTAAGTTTTTTTTTTTTTAATGTAGCTGCAAATAATTCTTAATATTAGAAATTTTCTTTTGCACTTTTGCACTTCCGCTTTCTTTTGTGTTCATTTTTACAGGCAAGGGGAAACAATCACGAAATTTACGAAACTTTTGTGAAACTTTTCGGGAAATCAAAACGTATACCAAAAACATTAATTATCAGAACATTTATCGAATTAAATTAATTTTCTAACAAACACCTTCTGTTTTTTTTTTTAAACAAACAGTTTTCGTAATAAATTAAAATTTCGAAATAAATCAAAACAGTGAACACTTTCCAGATAAATACAGATTGTCAACACTCACTAGTGGGAAAGTGTGGGGTTTTCTAAACAAAGTTTTCGTAATAAATCTAATATATAAAAATCTATATATCTGTCTGTCAATCTGCCTGTCTCTTTGTCTGTCTCCATATTTTCAAACTCTATCTCTTCCGAAACTAAAAGTTGCAGAGCGGCACTAGGGGCCTCAAATGATTGGATTTTTAGGGACCGTTCTTTTATGGGTCTTGAGCCGATTAAAATATTTTTTAAAGGATAAAAAATTGGGTCAAAATTGAAAAAAAATCATTATACATTTTGCACATTCATCTTAGTTTATTTTTAATTAATTATTTTTAATTTTTAATCAGGTACTATGCGTGTCACGTTGGTACAGTGGTAACGTCAACAGCTTTGACTACTACAGTTTCGTTTTCGATTCTTACTGATGGCATCCAAATACTCTTTTTTTTACTTTTGAAATCACGGCTCTATAATAATATATACGAAATCTGGACAAATTAAAATATATTTAAGCGTATTTTATGCCCGGGCAAAACTGGGCGCCCTTACCATCCGCTAGTCTAATTTATAATACTCACTATGTCTGTCCGTCTCTATATTTTCAAAATATATCACTTCCGGAGCTAAAAGTCGCAGAGCAGATTTAGAGGCCTCAAATGATTAGATTTTTTATGGACCGTTCTTTTAAGGGTTTTTATCCGGTTCAAATAGTTTTAAGGGGTCAAAAATTGGTTAAAATTGAAAAAAAATCGTTATACATTTTGTACATTCATCTGAGTTTATTTTTAATCAGTTCATATGTGTTTCACGTTGGTACAGTGGTGACGTCACCATCTTTAAAGGCTACTGTTTTGCGTTCGGTTTCGATTCTAGCTCATGGCACCCAAATACTTTTTTTTACTTTTGAAATCACGATTCTAAAATAATATATACGAAATCTGGACAAATTAAAATATCATATTTGAGCGTATTTTACACCCGGGCAAAGTCGGGCGCCCCCTCTCGCTAGTGCCGAAATAAATTGAAACAAAAAACAGTTTATTTACAAAGAATTATTTTCATTTTCAAGAGAAAATTTGGTGATTGTCTCCACTTGTCCTGAATCGAATTCTTCAAAAAAATGAAAACGAAAAAAAAAAAAAACGCTGAAATGTATGTGACATTTTTATTTCGAATAATTGTGCGTTCATTATACGATTCGTCTTTCATGAGATTTTAAGTTACTTAAAAGAAGCAATTTTCTGTCACCTGCCACTAGTTTCTCGATCTTAGATAGGGTTCAGAAATGAGTCGCCAACCTAATAGGTCCCGCACTGTCGTCCAAACACCAACCTCTGTCTCATCGCCTAAATGTGGTATCCCTGTGCCTGTTTTACAAGTACTTTCATAGGAAGTTCGGAGGAACTAAAAAGCACTAGTGTCCCCCTCCTGACGTAAATATCCCCGAAAGCAAGACAAACAGCAAAATCCCACCCCCACAGTGTAACGATCCCAAGATGCCGTAAAACCTTCTACTCAAATAGCCTCTTCCCTCGAACTGCTGAACTTTGGAATTCCCTCC
>NC_136483.1:144108566-144121066 GCF_053919585.1 Euprymna scolopes
CCAAAATTTAGTTGTCTATATAGTCATCACATTAATACACCTTTGTCAGTGATGAACAAGAGCCTTGATACCTCGATCGTAAAAGTTGGCGCCTGCTGAGGCGGTTGATTTTTTCACGGCTGCGATTACACCGTTGTTGTAAGGCGTCCTTCAGAGATTCGGACAAGTGGAAATCTGCCAGGTCGGGATTATACATCAGGCCGGGAGTATGCGGTGAGTGAGACAGCAACGTCCAGCCAAACTTTGTCATACATTTCGTGGTTTTCAAACGTGTGTGGCCTGGCGTTTTCGTGTTGCAAACGGAATGTTTCCATTTCCTCAGGATTTACACGGAAAACCCAAGTGTTTAGCTTTGTCAATGTTTCAATGTACCGATCCGAGTTGACAGTCAACCCTGGTTCCAAAAACTCCGGGAGGACGACACCATTCCTGTTCACAAAAAAACGGTACACATCAGTTTGCCTGCAAATTTCTGCGTCTTGAACTTCTTTGTTGTGGCGCATGACTGGCGCCATTCCATCGACTGCCGTTTGGACTCCGGCTCGTAGTGGTGACACCATGTCTTGTCACCAGTAATGAGTGGTCCACCAGCCCCGCTTCCCCGGCCTTCTTGGCCTGGGATCAAAGATCAAAGTATAGCATCTGTTCTGAAGATGCTGAGATAAAAGTTATGTGGAGGCAACCCCACATATCAGACCATTGTTCTTGTAGGAATCAGTTTTGGTCAACGTAGGGGAAACCATTCATACCAATTGTTACTATCCAGTTGCCCTCAAAAAACGTCCTTGTGCCTAATTTACTCTTGTGGGGAAGCAAATAAATGCAACCAGTGAAGAGCGGTCCAAGAATCCGTAATCTTCGACTTCATACTGATTCAACAAGTCATGAACGACATCCCGTCTGTGGTACTTTTGTTCCTGCATGATCTTTCACAGAGTTTATCAAGCGCATAATTTACTATATTCTCGAGATGACAACACCGTTTCCAATACACTAACATCTACATTCAACTCTAGACGTACTTTATTTAGCGTTATCCGCCGATCAACGCGGATGAGTTGGTCAAGGCAGACAGTGTTTTCTGGGGTGGTGGCTGTGCATTGGCGTTCGGAGCGCGCTTTATCGCCCACATCTCTGTCGACGCTCATAAATCAACGAACCTATCTCCCTACTATGCTGAAATCAACTGCATGGCCTTGTAAACGTTCAACAGGCGCTATGGATGTTTATCAGTTCAATTTTTTTGCGTGGAAGAATTCAATGACGCATCCCTACTTCTGACGCACACCAATGACATGAGCTATTTCTTCCAGAGATTCGAACCGTTAATATCTGCAACAGAGATTTTTTTTTACATAGGAATCACCACTTATAAAGGCTAAGAGGCCACTCGAGGATAAGGGATATGAAACTTTCAGGTCATAAATGCATCAGCTCAATCATAATAAAAATACAATTTGCAATCCCTTCTGATCCATTCGGGTGGAATAAAAATAGGAGGCATTATTTTTGGAACATCCGTCGTACACACACACGCACACACATACACACGCACACATATAATAGAGAGAACTTGAATACCTTACTAGACACTATCATCGAGTCTCTAAGGTCTTTATGTAAAGGGATTTGTCAGAACAACCTGGCATGAGGATACTTTCCCCTAGAAGTAAACCCTGACCAAATATTCAAAATCACATAGTATTCGCTGCCCAAATAAGATCTCCTCACTATGGTTAACTCACATTAGCTTTTACGAGGAATGGTGCACCTTCTCCAAGTGATGTTATCTCAAGTAATAGCACGAAGCTGGATATTCCACCAGACTAGATGAATTCTCGACATGAATACTCAACCAGACTAGATAAATTCTCGTCCTGTAAGACCAAGAAACCAAAAATAAAAGATATACTACAACATATAAAAATGGTTAATTGGGGGGGGGAGGAAAATGATGTTCTCAATTTCTTTACTAACTCATTGTTTGAGAGATAAAGAACTTTAATGGAACATTCGAATATCTATATATCTCATATACAGTTATTAGCTCCAGGTTGTGGGCCCCTTGATTTCTGAGAACTACGACAGAAGTAAAATAAAGCAAAAAAAAAAAAAAAAAAAGAAAATTTTCATGTAATCATTTATTATTATTGCATATAGACACTAATGTTTCACGCTTACGCAATCTTCAGTGCAGAAAATGAGAATCACCGCCGATCGAAGGATTCGAACACAGTTTCAAAGTAACTTTTAACTCTGCAGTCTAGTATTCAACGTCTAGGTTAAACATATATATATTAATATATATATATATATATATTAATATATATATTTTATATATATATATATAAAAGAATTTGAACTGTATAATCCTGATTCAACAGAACATACACAATAAGCTTAACCATATAGTGTTCAACAGCAGAGGCTGGAACATCGCATTACGCCTAGTTTAGTGTTTATTATAAATTATCATAGATATCAAATTTATGTTTTTAAGGATGCAATAAGAATATTTTTTATATAAATATTTATTATCATTACCTATTGACGCTAGCGTTTGATGCTTACACAATCTTCAAGTGTATAGAATGATAATTTGTGCCAGTCGAATGATTTGAATACAGTTAGGATAGTAAAAGTACAGAATAGTTAACGATAACACGTAAGCAGTATAATAAAGCAAATATAATTTATATACGCATAATTTGTGTCAAATGTATTGGAATGAATTTCAGTACCTAACTCACCTAGTTTAACGTTTATAACGTTTTATTGCATTCATTGACTCCTATAAAATTTGTTTTGTCGACCATCAAAATGGCCGCTATGTCTACACTAGTTAGCCACCATTAAAAGTCAGATTTTATTGCCAAAAATGTCTGTAAAGGTGTTATAAACACTGATGCTTGTGCGTACTCGACTGTTTTACGCTTTCTTATATATATACTCCTAAAAAAATGGGCAAAGAGTGAAAGAAGGAAGAAATCGATTTTTTCAATATTTTTCTTATTTTTTAAATTTTAACAGGAGATTTCTATTTTGCAGATGATTATTATTATAGCATATAATAATACGTGGAAAAATTAATCCTAAAAATGGTAAGACCATATCTTGGCGAGGATATAAAAAACCGAATTGCAGGATTAAGGCAGTCCAAAATGATTTACAAGCAGAGTTCTAATATTTTCAGTAAAGAAAATGTGAAAACATCTCTTTCTTCAGTGAATCGAATTGGTAAAAGGTGCGAAGTCGAACGCTTGGTAAAAGGGAAATCTGGATCCGGTCTCCCTAGAGCATCCACTTTGAAGGACGACCACAGGCTTAAATTAACTTTTTTGAACGATTTAAAGAAAACTAATGATGGCCATAGCAAAAAAATTCAAAACAGGGACTGGAAATTTTCTTTCTAGATATACAATATCTAGACGAATTAAAGAAATGGAATTTTCTTCTAAAAGGTGTGCAAAAAAGTCATTTTTATCTAAAAAGAACATCAATAATAGAAAGTGATTTTTTTTCGTTATGGCAAAAAAGATACAGACTGGTTCAGGAGTGTTTTCTGGTTAGATGAATCAAAATTTTGTCTTGTTAGTGATGCTTCCGATGCGCCCGAATGGTGCAATCAAAGAACGGGAGAAAGATTTTCGCCAAGTTGCATAAAAACGACAGTTAAACACGGAAATGGAGGGATAATGGTATGGAGAACTTTTACTGCTGCAGGAGTTGGGGAACATATTAGATGTAAGAAGTCAATCAATGTAGAGGAATACATTCGAATATTAGAAACAGGATTGCTACCAAGTATCCAGAAGCTGGGAATATCTCAGAATATTATTTTTCAACATGATAATGCCCCTGCATACACTGCTAAAGTCACAAAAAATGGTTTTCTAATAATTCAATTAATGTGATATTTTGGCCAGGTCAAAGCCCCGATTTAAACCGAATCGAGAATATTTGGTCCATAATATCTTGTGCATTGGCTGGAAGAACTTTTTCGGACAATGACAAACTGTGGGAAGCTGTGAAAAGCGAATGGAATAGCATCTTTTCTTCACAGTGTTCCACTTTGGTTGAGAGCATTTCTAAAAGGATTGATCTTTTAAAGAAATCAAAAGGGAATGCGATTCCATCCTAAGCATTTATAAAAGTAAATGTCTTGTTCTGTGTTATTAGTCTTGTTTAAGTTTCCTTGTTCAATATAGCTTTTAGTGCAATAAAATGTATAAAAATTGTTTGGCCCATTCTTTTTGCTCACGAGTGTATATATATATATATATATATATATATATATATATATATATATATATATATATATATATATATATATATATATATACAAGCAACTACCCAAAGACAGAATCGAAACTCGACCGTCCAACGACAGTTACGCTATTCGGCTGCTGCTATGCTGGGCAGTGAAGTAACAATGTTTTGATATTGTCCAAACGCCTAAGCTCATTTTGTTTACACAAAGAACATCGCTTAATACGCTAATGGCAGTTTGTATATCACTTCCCAATATGCTCTACCAAAGATAGGAAGCATCATATATATATATATATATATATATATATATATATATATATATATATATATATATATATATATATATATATATTAGTGGACCCTGCCGCCGATTTTGTTTTTCAACTTTTATTACAGTATGTTTATAGAGAATTCTTCTTAAAATTGTTCTTCAAAACAATATATTTTCAATTATATTTATTTCGAATTTTATCACTATTAATTCTCATATATTTGGATGAATTCTTTAAAAAATAAAATTGTTTATCGTAGCCGTTACATATCTACACTTGGGACTCAAACGTTGTATGCAGACAGTCGCAATGAAACAAAGACAAGGAAAGAATTCGACTCACTCTTTTTTCAGTGAAACAACAGACATTTATTTACAAGTACTTTCCAGAATAACGCCTTATCTCTTGTTCAAAAGTCTTCTCTTACTCCAATGTGTATAACAAGACGCTGTCGTGTTAACATGTGGTAGTTTTCTTTTCCTATCGCTCTCGGGCCACCAGTGTAACACGCCTCTCTCTCTCTCTCTCTCTCTCTCTCTCTCTCTCTCTCTCTCTGTTCTTCTCGGTCCTGTTAAAAAATATTTTTATATAATATTTTTCTGCTTCCTCGCTGTGACACCTCGCACACGGCTCGGTTATTTGTATACAGCTGCTGCTGCCATACACGCGTCCGCGCTCTGTTACAATTGTAAACATTTTCTATCGGTGTACCCATTTTTCTATTGTAATACTTTTATAATTTTCCTCCTATTGTATCCCTTTATATACATGGTTTCATCGCTTTATATGCTCTGTAGGAGTGGATTGTAATTGCCATATGCCTACCTTGCTCCATCTTCTCGAATTGCAGTATAATTGAGGGTGTACTATGCAGTGATTTTGATGCGATGTTTTAACTTTCAACTTAGATGTCTATATCCTGTGCCGATGAATGTATCTTCAAAGCCACATTCAACATCTTCTTCAGTGTATGCTTAAACGAATCCTTCATTCCATAAACATTTCCGATGTCTTCATTTTTAAACGTCTTTCTTTTTCAATGCCTTCGTTTTGTTCTTTAACTAGATGTTTTTTTTTTGTTTTTTTTTACGGCATATCAACCCCCTTTTCAGGTTATTTAATGCCGAATCCAGTGATTTTGAAGAAAAATTGTTTAATAGAATATATTTTTTTTCAAGTCGGTTTCTATTTAACCTATAGTTAGGACCCTAACAGGTATTACCACTCCGGGTCAGAGTGGACCTGGGAGCAATAGTAATTAAAAGGTGGCTCCACACTCCCTCAAACCCGCAAACTGGGGCCTCATCATCGAATATAGTTTAAGGTCATATCAATGACGTCTTTAACTAGCGAGGGGCGCCCAGCCTTGTTGCGTTGTAAAATACGCTTAAATATATTTTAATTCATGCAGATTTCGTATTTACTTATACCGAACCAATTTACCTATTAAATATTATATTGTACCTAATATATAGTACTGATTTAAAAATGAAAAAAATACCATCAGTTAGAAGTAAAATATTTAGCGCTCCAACC
Organism: Euprymna scolopes; assembly: GCF_053919585.1. Lineage (NCBI taxonomy): Eukaryota > Metazoa > Mollusca > Cephalopoda > Sepiida > Sepiolidae > Euprymna > Euprymna scolopes. Next base: position 144,114,647 of record NC_136483.1, read on the forward strand.
ATGTTCCCTACCGATATAGCTATCGAGAGATAGATAAGAAAGGTTTAATATTAAACCACTTGAAGAAATTAATTGAGTTTGGGCAAGCGTATATATAAAAAAAGAAATATGTCGGAAAGTTGAAATGAATATTTTACATTTCAACTTGTCGATATATGTCTGTACACGTTATTCATCCATCCAAACAAAGATTTTACTCGTTATAAACCATCCTTGGTGTATGATTACTATTTTCTGTTAATTCCAGTGTTATGTGACCAGTAGTTTAAGAGTTTATCGGCTAAATATTTACACAGCCAGATAGACGGACATGCACACATAATCTATTGTTTTATTTATATAGACTAGCAAGTTTACCCGGCATTGCTCAGAGTAAAAGTGTGACATAATTCTATTCCTTTCTTTTCTCCCTCCTCATCTCCCCTTCATAATCAGCTCTGTCATCCTTGCCCAGTCTGTTCCTCTCACTTGACACACACATCAGTAAAAATTAAAGTTACTTTTAATTGCATGAAAACATTAAAAGATGTGTGTACGCTTTGATAGCATTACATCATATAAATTGCAATTTTCCCTCAAGTAATTAATCATTTTTTAATTTTAAATATTTTTCAGAGGTTAAACCGATTAAAAATATCAACTTTATGAATATTTATTATGTATTTTTCCAGTTTTAGTTGGATATATAGACATTAGCCCCATTGTATAGCAGATAACCTCTGTTTTTTTTTTACCTTAAAATTCTCATTGTTCATTTTCTCCCAGAAACGACAAACGAAATAAGACCAATTGTAAACGAATTTCTACTATTGTTTTAATAGACAAAAAATTCATACCTTAACCTAGGATAGCAATTTGCATATAAACGCATTAGATGTGACGGAGCTCGACACCATAGTCTGCGTTAAAAAAGACATTGCGATGCGTACACCTCCTGGCAATCTGAAATATGGCAAAACGGGGAGGACGGGTTGGTGGTGGTAGCGGAAAAGAAAAGAAAACTGCTGAGAACCACTTCTGCGTAAGGTTAGTGCTCTTTGTCGTTCCAGGCGTTTGCCGGAGACCTTTGAAGATACCACCCCATGGGGGCAAAGGGCAACTGCTGTAGGGCGACAACTAATGGAACGTGGTAATAAGGGGCAGAAAAAAGAATAGATTGCATTGTGAGCTGGGAGAAAAGTAGGGGGTATTGTCTAAATAGTATAACAGAAAGGTTATGCCACAGAGAATAAACAAGAATGGTCTGGTGGGAGGAGGGAATACATGGGACGTTGGGAGAGGGTGGGCAGAGTGAATGCGTAGCTCGTTTCGGGCTGGTGGATTTGGTTAGGGGAATGGAAAAAGTGGAGGCAGAGAAGAAAAAAGAGGAGGAGCAGTGGCTTTGAGAAAAGAAACAGATTGCGCGACTATTTTGGAAACTTGATATATTTAGCAAAAACAGGGCGGAGTAATATTAGGTAGGGCTTGAAGAAGAAGAAGAAGAAGAAGAAGAAGAAGAAGAAGAAGAAAAAGAAGATATATGAGGAGGAAAAAGAAGAAGAAGATATGAGGGGAAAGAAGTGGAAGAAGAAGAAAAAGAATATATGGAAACAAAAAGGACGAAAAAGATCAAGAAGAGGAAGAGGGAAATAGTGAAACACGAAGAAGACGAAGGAGAAGTAAAAAAGACAAAAACAATGAAAAATGTAGACCTGAAGTAGAAAGGCAAATGTGAAGTTTAGCGGCGTAAATTATTTGACAGACAAAAAATTATAAAAACTATTTGTTTTTATATATAACACATTATTAGACACTAAGGCTGAAATAAAGCCTGAAAATTTTTCATTTTTTATTATTTTTTCAACATTTTTATTAGACTAAATGTACGACAATCGAGGCTGCCATATTGTTTTTAAAATTTGGCTTTTCTAATGTTTGACAGATTGGCATTTTTAAGGTTAAATTTGACCTTTTTTACGTTCTTTCATGAACTAAGTTTTTGGCCGCCATCTTTTTTTTTGTAATGAAAGAGCGTTAAAATGGGGCAATTTTGGTGTTCAATTTAGTACGACGTTATAATTGAAAACTGAACCCCCACGTGAAAAGTTATAAAAAACAATTAAAAAAATTTTTTTTTTATAATAAGAAACTTAAGTGTGTAATCGATGATATTAACAAGAAAAAAGTAAAAAAAAAAAGTGCAATTTATAGGTAGGAGGCACTCTCGACAACGTCCGCCTTTTTTTGGGGTGGGGGCATCATTTCGAGTTAAATATATTGAAAATAAACATTTTGAAACACTTGAAATATGTAAACATAAGCCTAAGCCACAGTCATAAGCCTGAAGGCGGCGGCCATAGTGAAAAACTTCTTGTTCATTATCTAATGTTTACAGGTTTCAAGTATGTATTTCGCAGTAAAAAAATAGGCTTTCCTAGATTGATTAGCCAACATTGCCAAACGACCCTGACGTCACGTAGTAATTTAAAATTGTGAAATGCGGAGATAGAAACGAAAGGCGTTTTAATAGTTTTTTTTTTTTTGCGTCTTTTTTTTTCAGATAATTTTTACTGAAATCTTTTGCATGAAACGAACATTTGAAAGAAGCCTTTGATAGGGTATGGCTTAAAGGTTTACTTCACAAGATCTCCAGCTATGGTATAGCGGAAATGTCTTCTCGATTATCAAATCATTTCTCTCTGATAGGTTCATAAGAGTAGTAGTTGATGGGCAGAAATCAGAAGCTCACAGTATTAATGCTGGAGTCATTCAGGGTTCCATCTTGGGCCCAACTCTCTTCCTGATTTACATTAATGATCTTCCAAATCACATCCTTACATCATTCGTAGACATTTATGCTGATGACACTACTATCTATGGTAGCACATCTAAGACCGCAAACGACCAAGTTCTCTCTGATTCTCTCTCCTCTGGTACAATGGGGAAAGGAGTCGCTGGTTACTTTTAATGCATCTAAAACCAAGCTTCTATTTTTACATCATCAACACTCTGATCCCCCATCTGGCATCAATTGAAATGAATGGCTCTCGTCTTGGGGAGGCCTCAAGTCTTGACAAGCTTCTGGGCTTGACCTTTACTCTTGATCTGAAACGGAACACGTACATCAAATCTGTTGCCAACGACCGCTGGAAAAAATGGTGGAATCCTTCTATTGATCCAGTAGATATCTCACTGCTTATGCAATTCTCTATCTATATAAGAGCCAAGTTCGTCCAAGGATGGAATACTGTTGCCACATCTGAACAGAAACTGCTAGAAAGGCCTTATCCTGCCTTGATAGAGTTCAAAATAGACTTCGTATCCTCATAGGAGATGCCCTTTTCTCCCCCTGCAACCTCTATCTTACAGAAGATATGTAGCGAGTTTGTCTTTGCTTTATCATTATTTTCATGGCAAGTGCTCGACTGAGCTTCAATCTATGTCCCCACTTCGCCAAACTTTCACAAGTAACACTCGTCTAGCTGAAAACACTATCAATAACCCCCCACTCTTTGTCTGTGCCTAAACCTAAACGTAGATTCCATGAACAAAGCTGTTTTCTTAGAACTGCACGCCCGTGGAACTGTCTTCCGTTTTTCTGCTTTCCAGCTGACTACAATATGGTTGTCTTCAAGTCCAATGTAAACAAGTTCTTGATAAGCCTCCCTCCCTTAAGTTAACAAATTTACTGAATTTCCATTACTGACAATTACTATATTGCCCAATTGTCTAATGTACACTCTATAACCCTTATCCTCGAGTGGTCCCTGAGCCTTGATAAGTGGTGATGCCTATGTAACCCCCCCAAAAAAAACAGCAAACGAAGAGGAAGTTGTGACTACATGTTTTTATTAAATGGGTTCATCACGAGATTAGTTCATTTGTATAAATTAAAAATTTAGAGAAATATTGTTTTTAATTATTTTTAATTTTTAGTATTTTTTAAGAATAGCATTTATTTGAAAAAAAAAAAAGGAGTTGCAATTTCCTTTTCTTTAACTTCAGAAATATATGATGAGATAAAACGCTATAAAATGAAATAACAAACGAAAGTGTAGTGTCATTATTAAAAAATAATTATTTTATTTACAAAATTAATTATTCAATTTATTTATTTACTGAATGCTATGCAAAATAATTAAGCGTTTTGAAGCGTTTCTACGTATTTTAAAAATAAAAAAAACTTATGCACACACCTCTGCCACCAAAATTGAAAAAATGCTAATGGTTACATGGTCTCGCTACGTCGTCAAGAAGTTGGGTCTCATTTCACGTAATGAAAGTGATCCCCCACGCTAAAATGTTAAATTTTTAATTATTTTAAAGAAAATTCCTTCTTTAAAGGCCATTTAAAAAAAAAAAAAAAAAGAAAGAAGTAGATTTTGACTTCTTTTTAGAAGGTAAACTACGCTGGGTTGGGTCGTAAATTTTTTTTTTTTAAATATGTATATTTTTAAATATGTATTTTTTTAAATATGTAAATTAATCAAGTATTTTTTCTTTTACATTGGAAAATATATTTGCTTTTGTTTTTGAAAATAATTCCAACTTGCAATTAAAAATACAAATAAAATAATCGTAAATAAATAATTTTGGACACGAAAAACGTAGTCTTTTTTTTTATATATCAATTCTAGTTTTAATCACGCACAACTTAAAAAATAAAATTAAAAAATATGTAGGTGCACCTGAATAATCGGCACCCCTTCCAATTTTTCCCCTTTCGTCTTTTCTCAACTATTTCTGCGGATTACTGGACACTAAACTACCAGATTATAGAAAAAACTGGAGAAAAAAAAATCAATATTTAAAAATTTGGAAAGGAATTCAGTTGCACATACAACGTTCTAGCTTACTACTGGACTGACAATACACAACCACTCTGCTAAACGACATCATGGCGCGTAAAAAAAGAAAAAAATATCGTATTGTTTTAAAATAAAAAGATCCTGATGAAGGCTTTTTATAAGCCGAAAATTCGAAACTTTAAATAATAAATATCTGTTTATTTAAAAAAAAATTACAAATATGCACGTGGTCGTTCTTTCTAACCTCACATTTTAAATAATACATTTGATTTGATTTTAATTAATTTGACCTGCGTGAAGAGAAGAAACACAAGAGCGTCAACCCAGAATCATGAGGGAACACATACGTAGCTTCCTCTCCCATTTAAAGGGCGATATAACACAGGTAAAAGTGGGGAGTAACACAAGGTTTACAGTTTTATGGATCGGCATTTTGTAAGCCCACGTTGGGGCGGGTATTTATTCTAGTATTGAGAAGTCGTAATACCTATGTAAACATGTGGAGACTTGGACGGTGTTAGAATCTTGTATAGTTTAAGACGGGTGTGTGAAATGAACGTTTTTTTTTTAATGGTAGAGAGAAAAAGAAAGAGAGAGAAGGGCGCAGGTAGAGGGAGAGATATAGATGAAAGAAACGGCGAAATGAGTGTGTGTGGAGGGTGGTGTGTGTGTGTGTGGGGGGGTGTTACGTACGCGTGTTACACAGATGCTACCTACATAGATCCCAAGAAGCTTTGCGATCAGGGCACTCGGGAATAGCTAGGAATGTTTTGAGGGGCCAACATTAGAGTGAGTGAAAAAGAGGATTTGTTTTTAAATAGGGCAATCTAAAAAAAAAATTAAAAAAGAAAAAGAAAATAAAGCGAGATGAAAAGAAAGAGAGAGAGAGAGAAACACGGAGAGATAGATATAGATAGATAGATAGAGAGAGAGAGAGAGAGAAGGAAAGAGAGAGAGAGAGAGAGAGAGAGAGAGAGAGAGAGAGAGAGAGAGAGAAGAAATGAAGAAAGAATCACAAAGTAATAAGAACAATTTTTCGTATTTCAAGAATGAAAATAATCAACCTTCAAAACTATATTTTTTCCACTTTCTGTTACTCCTCCTCCTCACAGATGTGACGTTTCCAGTCTTTTTCTACTCGATAATAATTTCCATGCAAGGTGTTCATCTTTTTTTTTTTTTTTTTTTTTTTACAAGAGAGTCACCATTTACCAAGGTCTGCAGGTTACTCAAGAATAAAAGCCAATGAGACATCAGTGAAATGATCAGTAATGGTGGAAATGGGGTAGAATTTGATTATTTAAGGAGACAGTTCAACAATAACTTGTTTACATTGGAGTTGAAAACGACCAAATTGCAGTTAGGTGGAAAGCAAGCCCGCGGTACAGAGTTTCATAGGCGGGCAGTTCTAGGGGAAAAATGTTCATGGAATTTGCGTTTAGATTTAGGCACATGAACAGACTGTCGAAATTTGTTGACAGCAGTTACGCCTAGACGAATATTTGTTGCAGTATATGAACGTTTTGTAGAGGGATCAAAGATTGAAGCTCGGTCAGGCACTTGCTATGAAAATAACGATAGAGCAGAGATAGATTAGTGATACATACTGTAGATGCTAATTACTGCCAGTCTG
>NC_136483.1:144126066-144173566 GCF_053919585.1 Euprymna scolopes
GAAAAACATGGAAATACAATAAATAAAATTACAAACATGTATACTTCTGGTTGAACGCAGCATGGTGGCCTTCAAATCTAATGTAAACAAGTTCTTCTGGAGCCGTCCCCATAAATAATCAATTTCTACCCAATTTACACTATTAACGATTACTATACTACCACCTTACATTCATTAACCCTTATCCTCGAGTGGCCTTCGGGCTTCGATAAGTGGCGACTCCCAAGTAAAACAACAAAAAAAAAGAAGCCAGCCCTAAATCGTAACCCTAACCTGCGCGATTGAAATTATTTTTTTTTTTATTACTTTCAGTTTATAAAAAAAAGTAGCCTTCATACATTCGTATTTGCTAAACAGCGCGTTCGTTAAAAATCGAGGAACACTTGGCCGACCCTTTTCGATTATTTCCGTCAGCTGCCGAGCAAGCCCGAGCCAACTTCGTAGAAATCGCGAGTCGGTAAATGCAGAAGCACCGATTTTCTTTTTAATTTCACATTATATATACATATACTCCTATAAATTCGTTTTTCTTTTGTGTGTATTGATATTCATATTAAAAACCCTCTTTTCTATTTGTATTTATTTGCTTTCCCACCAAAACAAAATGTGACACAAGGTCATTTTTATGTGGGGTTAAACCAGCTCCCCGAAAAAAAGGCAAAAGGTTGGGTCCAAAAATAATAATTGTCCCAGTATAGAGGGTTTCCTCTCCATTGACTGATACAAATTATCTTAAGTGCAGCATCTGCAGATCAGATACTACACTTTGATCCCGGCCAGAAGTCCAAGAAAACTCCGAGAAAATTAGGCACAAGGCTGATTTTTAATGTGAGGAGTGAAGGGGAAATGGGGACCAACTCCCCGGGGAGTAGGGGAGCTGGATAGTGACAATTGGTATGAAGGGTTTCCCCTACATTGACCAAGGTCTTATATGTGGGGTTGCCCCCACATATAATCTTTGCTTGCAGTATCTGCTGGAACAGATACTACACTTTGATCCCGGCCCGAAGTCCAAGAACAACAGAAAAAAGGCAAGCCTCTTTTCTATTTATTTAAAAAGAAAATACAATTATATATATATATATATATATATATATATATATATATATATATATATATGGGTTGTGGAAATGCATTCACAAGCAAAAGATCTAGCTAATTTGCATATTCTTTTAAACATTCATTTGAATTAATTCCTTATTACTTTTTTCGGTTTTCTTATGGGATGATCATCTAGAGTTAACTATTACGTGTAATTATACTCATGCAGCTATTCTACATGATTTATACTTGCATAATATTTGCGTAGAATCTTTACAGTAAAGAAAAAATTGTTTCCATATATATTTATGTATATGTGTATATTTTTATTTAATCTATTAGTCTATCAATCTATCAATCTATCTATCTATCTACCTATACAAGTGAAAGTGTCTGTGTACATTTCCCTACGCAATAACTTTGTCAACTTTTAGTCTACAGACTCAAAATTTGATATACAGGGTACTGACAGTTGGGAAAATGTATGTGATCGGTTTTCGGTCGGAAATTTGGCTTTTAAGAGGTCAAAGTTCAACGATTTGACCTTTGAGAACTCTACCAAACTCCTCCGACAATTTTGGGTCTAAACGCTTAAAATTTTAGATATAGGTTTCTTGGACATGGATCTAACTTAATAACTTGATTTGGGCCCAAAACAATAAATTTTAACGGGTCCTAATAGAGGTCAAAGTTTTAAAAAATTTGACCTCTGCGGTCTCTACCAAATTACTCAGACAATTTCTGGTCTAAACATTTGAAATTTTACAGGGTATTCAGAGATAGGGCAAGCTTTTTCATCGGTTTGGGTCGAAAATTTTTAGTTACCAATATATAAATGTATGTATGTATGTATGCATGTATGTTTGCATGTTTGCCTAACACTTTCGACAGAGGCAACGGATTTTCTCAAGATCAGTATCGTTTTGAAGTATGACCTTTCAGATGACAGATATCGAAAAATTGGCTAAAAACATTACTATCTTTACCTTAAACTGGGCACTTTTCTACAGGGGGGGGGGCTTTTTTCGCCGATATTTTTTAAAGTCATCCTCTCCTTTCGATTGTCTAGCCTAAATTTTAAAAAACGTCACTTCCGGTTTGGCGGTAGTCGTAACAGCATAGATGTCAGGTTTTTCCCCCTGTTCTTTTCCTCCTTTGCGGTACGGGTTCGAGCCTGCCTTCCTACTACCTTTTTTTTTTTTGCTCAACATACACATCCAAACACCTGGGCAACGCCGGGTTGAAATGTTAGTATATATATATATATATATATATATATATATATATATATATATATATATATATATATACATATATATATACATATATATACATACATATATATACATATATATACATATATATGTATATATATGTATATGTATATATATGTATATATATGTATATGTATATATATATATACATATATATACATATATATACATATATATACACATATATATACATATATATACACATATATATACATATATATACACACATATACACACACACACACACACATATATATATATATATATATGTAAAAAGTAAGATTATGATAAATTTAATGTAGGATTTTCATCTATATTTTTCTCACTTTTCTTTATATATCCATTCACATCATTTCCGGTGCAATTTTTACAAAAATTCGTTATTTAATCCGTAATTTTTAGTATTCCTGGTAGTTTCAAATCAATAAATATCAATTTGTTATTAGCATTAGCAAAAGAAAATTAAGTTAAAAACAAAAGGACTGTTTGGAATCAGAAATTAGAGTCAATTTTTCTGATTACTATACCGGTTCTTATATCTCAATTTTCAATTTTTCTGATTACTATACCGGTTCTTATATCTCAATTTTCAATTTTTCCGGTTTCTGAGTCCGATCCTCTTCCAAAATCCTAACAACCGATAAAGCTTTTTATCGAGATACGTCAACGAGTGTATATAAAAGATTTTCAGTAAATTTATAGACTAACACCCTCAGTTTCATCACCTCCAAACCCCACTAAAAAAATGAGGTTCTACTTTTTTAGGCGATTACGTGTGATCCTTCTCAACCACAGATTGCCAGACTCTACCATCATTTGAACTACTCGGCTCACCATGAACAGCCAAGACGAATTGGAACAAGTGCATTGAAGACATTGCCAAGGCTGCTGCAAAGAAGGTCGGGGTTTCTTTACCGTACCAGAAGATTACACACATTTTAAAGAATTGTGTATCTATACAACGCCACCATTCGCCCATGCGGGGAGTATTGCTGTCACTTTTGAGCTGGTGCATCTACTACTAACCTTTCCCTGTGGAACACAATATCGCAGAGATTCTTCACGACTGGATATAACATGTTGATTTTCAAGTCCAATATAAATAAACAAATTCTGCTAAACTTCCACATCATTACCAGTCACAACGGTGTTGTATTCGTTATTTTTTTTTTTTTTTTGCGGACTGTTATCCTCATCTTCATAGTTGTTGTTGTTGTTTCACCACGTTTCGACCAACTTATCCTCTGGTCTTCTTCAGATGGTTAACCACGACGGCATCGGAAGGCTGAGTCTTGTGACTTATCCCTAGCAATTACTGCCATCAATAGTTGTTGTCTCACCACGTTTTGGCTAACTAATCCTCTGGCCTGCTTTGAGGAGGATTGAAATCGTTATCTTCAGACAATGCTCACCTGGAACCGCAGAGAAAATCAGAGGATAAGTTGGCCGGAACGTGGCGAAACAACAGCTGTGAACACGAGGATAACAGTTCAAAAAAAGAATGACTACACAAATTATGAAGACCTCATCTCAAAGGATTAAAAAAACAAACAAACAAAAAAAAAATAAACAAACAAAAAAATAACAATAAAAATAAAAATTAAAAAAAATAAAGTTAAAACTTGCGGAGAACGCTCTGTTTTACGTTTGTTGTAAAAATGGAACGGAAATTTTAATTTCGTTTCGTTTTACGTCCAACTCACCGTTCACATTCGACATATCAACTTTTCTAGGTTTTCAGCTGAAAAGGTTGGGGGTGTCTGTTCCGAAAGCCGTTATTAACATGGGCATGTTGGGGTGTCTATTTCGAAGCCGTTCTTAACATGGGGAGGTTGGGAATGTGTATTCCGAAAGTCGTTCTTAATGTGGGGAGGTTGAGGGTGCCTATTCCGAAAGCCGTTCTAAATATGGGGAGGTTTGGGCTGTTTATTCGTTGCAACCATACCACCAAAACCTATAAAAGTCGACATTTCCAATGTGAATCGTGAGTTGAACTTATGTAAAAAAATAAAAAATAAAATAAAAAATAAAATAAAAAATGCCAAAAAGGTATACCAAATTGACTTTTTTCGTGTAAAAATTAAATTATTTCATTTTTGTTTATAAAATTTTATAAAAAAATTATAAAACAGAAATCTTTCGTTTTTATATATTAAAAGTACGATTATTGAATTTTATTCATTCGATTACTTTCGATATTTTGGGACGCATGCACAAGTTAAAAAAAAATCATTAAAATGGAACGAAATTTAACAGAATATTCTTTTCATTGTTTTGACTCTCGAGACACAGTTAATCAACCAAGAACCACACCACTCTATATAAAAGCCTAAAAGATATCAACGGATACACACTCGAGAGTCAAAACAATAAAAAGGATATGCTGTTGTCCTAGCTCTACTTATTAGTCCTGCAGTAAAAAAAAAAAACATCAGGATAGTTACCGTAAAGGAAACCAAAACTTTGCTCATGGAAGTTTCGTTTAGTTTTAGACACGTAGGGGGGAGAAACAAACATTATCGAGATAATGGTTGTAAATGGACGAGTTCAAAAAAGATACGAAGCAAAAACAAACTTCTAAAATTGCATCGGTTTGCATCGTTTCCCATTCTTTCTGAAAAGACCTTGCTCGTCAAAAAAAAAAAAAAAAAAAGAAAAAAAAAAGTGATTAAACACAAAATATACATATAAAAACCAGACTTTAGGCATTCCTGAATAATATTAATAATTTGCACCATTTCCGACGGCATAATTCCTGCGATTTTAACGATCTTGATGACAATCCCATATGCGCTTTCGTACGTTTTTATCTCATCACATATGGCAAGCGAAGAACAAAGAGCGGTAACAGATTTGCCAGCCATGTTTTTTCGGACGCCATTTTGTTTTTAAGATTTTTGTTAATCTCTTTTTTTTTTTGCACGTGTTAATATTGGCGCGCAATGTCCACAATTTATGCAACTCATACAAGATTTAGCCGGCGGCCGTTTGTCAGTGAGCAGCGGCTTTTGAAGTCATTAACGTTTGACAACAGGTCAAAGAATCTGTGCCGTCATTTTACGGGAGCTATTTATTATTTATTTATTTATTTATTATTTTCGTAGCAACAGATTATTTTCTAATAAAGTAATTATTGTTTAATAAGCGAAAATTTCAAACTTTTTTCTTAAAGTGATCCCTTCTTTCCGAATTTTTTTACTTGAATATTTATAATATATTATTTCTTACATTTTAGCATTTTTATTTTAGTTAGTTATTTGATTGCTTCAGTCAGCCTGTGGTTTTAGAGTTTGCCCCTGCATTGTCATATCTCTTTAAATACGAAAGGTATAAAATATTTCACTAATTACACCCCTTTATAACTCTTTAATATGCCTCGACGATTCTCTCTCTCCCTCTCCGTCTCTATGTATATAGACAGTTGGGAACGATAAAAGCTTCACAACCTAAAGAAAACAACACTACTGTTTTATTTTAAAACTTTTATTGAAGAAATCAACCCAGGTGACTTGATTAAAGCTGACATCTATTCAATGTAGCCGCCTTCAGCCTCAATCATCGCCTTGATACGGTCCGGAATTGGGAGCATAGCTTTTCTACAAGCGCTAGCAAGAGCTCAGTGAATACTCAGCAGATGGCTGCGATAAAGCTGACTTTGGTGTCGTGGGAGGTCATGTTGGTGATGTTCTCGACGTATGACCAATCGAAGTAGTCCAGCTGATTCATGTCGGCGGAGGAGGGGCCAGTGAGAGAAGGGTATAAAGCCGTAGCACTCCTTCTGAAGTCAAGCCTTGGTCTCTTTGGACTTGTGGGCCGGCGCAAATTGATGGTGTGTCGATGAGCTCCGTGTTGGGACCCACATAGGCCAACATTTTTGTAGGATTCCAGGAGGAAAAATTAATGTCCGGACCCATAAAACCATTGGTCTATTTTAGACATGTACACGACACGTTTTGCCTATTTGATAGTAATTCGGAGGCAAACGAATTTTTCTCGTTACAAAACAGTATGCATCCGGCGTTAAAGTATACGTATGAAAGTGAAGATAATTCCGCCCTGGCGTCTCTCGATGTTTTGGTAACGAAAACTCCATCTAGTTACCTTACATCGATTTATCGCAAACCAACATTCACTGGGCTGTATACACGCTGGGATTCATTCTGCCCTAACAAGCGCAAATATAATTTAATTTGGACATAAACACATCGTGCCCTAATGATCTGCTCGCCAGAAAAATTGGATGAGGAATTAAATACAATTACAGATGCTTTGTCCAATAATGGGTATCCTTTAGATGTAATTGAAACCACCATTAAAAGGAAAAGAGCAGATTTTTTACGAACAAAACCCAATATGGTGGATAAATGTCCGGTTTATATTCGATTGCCGTGGTTGGGGAAAGTGAGTGAAAAATTCACCAAACAAATTAGTTCAACTGTTGAAGGATGTTATTTTGCTTCAAATGTTCATGTTGTGTATAATACAAAACCATCAATGGCTTCCAATAAAAAAGATGTTCTACCCGGTCATCATATTAGTAATTTCATTTATTCATTTAAATGTGGTTACGGTGCCGACTACATTGGTCGAACGTCTTTAAAATTGGAAAGTCGCATACAACAACATGTACCGAGCAAAATCAGGAATGGAACATTCCTACCTACCGACGCTGTAAACAACACATATATATCCGCTATAACGGAACACTTTATTAAATACCGGGATTGTGCAACGAACTTCAGCATCGACTCTTTCTCCGTATTGAGTCGAGCTCACTCCGTATATCATCTAAAAGTCTTGGAAACTGTTCATGTTCGCCTTAGGAAGCCTCCCCTTTGTAAGCAAAAGGACTGCTTGTTGGGTTTGAATGTGATCAGCCTCTAAAATTCATCCCCATACGATTGCTCTTGCTCCCGTCTCTCTCTCTCTTTTTTTTTTTTTTAGATTTTATCATTAAGGAAAACAAATTACTAAAAAATAAATCCCTCGATTCCAATTTTGATGAGTGAGGGCGAAACATGTAGATTGACTCGTTTTGATTTTTTTTCTATTTCCCTACTTTTATTTTTTAGTCGCTATCCATTTTCCTTTTCTCCTCGGTCTTTTTTTTTTTAAATATAAAATGAATTCCGAAGGAATACGTCTTCCCTTCATGATTGCCTTAATAAAGTTTTGTATCACCAAGAAAATCATGATATATATATATATATATATATATATATATATATATATATATATATATATATATATATATATATATAATCTACGAATCGTTCGACTGGTAGTAATCGTGACACCCTGCACTGAAGAATCCCGAAAGGATGAAACACTAGTGTCTGTAGGTATTTAATGATTATAGTAAAAAAATAATTATGACAGCCCCTTTAAGAAATTCGTTTCTTATCGTTGAGCACTTTCCGTTGAATTAAAAGTCGGTCAATTTAGCTCTTATGCGTAGATCATCGTATAACGATTTGATCACTGTCTGTCTGACGTAATGAACATTTAAATTAAAATGTTTAAAATTCAACGCTATTTCACACGGTTAATAGTAGCCGAATGGATACGGCCTCCGCTAATCGAGCCAGAGATGTCTCGTGTCGCGGGGTTCGAATCGTTCGACTGGTAGTAATCGTGACACCCTGCACTGAAGAATCCCGAAAGGATGAAACACTAGTGTCTGTAGGTATTTAATTATTATAGTAAAAAAATAATTATATATATATATATATATATATATATATATATATACATACATTCATTTTTACCCTAAAGAAGGCACAGTGCCATTTTGATGTAGGGGGAGGGGGCTACTATCAGGTTCATAATTTGAAAACTTGTAGGGGTACTATGCAGGGAGTGGAGCAGCAAAATGTTGAACTTCTGCATGTCAGTACAGTCAGGGAAGCAGGAACCCGGAAGGAAATCTCAAAGTCTATCAGTCTTAGGGAAGAAACTAGTAGAGTGGAAGGCTTTCTTACATATAGAGATTTCTATTGTGTAGGGTGGGATTTTGCTGACTATCGGGTTTGTCGGGGGGGGTATTTACGTCATAGGGGGACAAGAGCTTGAAGTTCGTCGGAACATCTTTTATGGGATCTGTTATGTTGGCGACTCTCTTTTGTACTCTGTCTAAAAGGGAGAGAATAATAGCAGATGCACTAACCCAAATGTGACAACAATACTCCATGCATGGGCGAATGGTGGCCTTGTAGAGGTACAGGATACTTTCAGTCGTAAGTAACTTTCTAGCACAGTAGAGAGGGCCCAAATTTTTTGCAGCAGCCTTGGCAATGTCCTAAATGTATCTGCTCCAACTCATGTTCCCTGAGAACGTTAAACCGAGGAGTTTGAAAGAAGTACTTTCAGGTAATGTATCATTTGCCATGGCTATTATTGATGTAGCACGTTTCTTGTGATTATTGAAGGAAAAAAGCTTAGCCTCGCAGCATTGAATGTGATCATCCATTTTTCACCCCTTCCACTACAAATTGGAGGTCTTCCTCTAGTGTTTCTGCCATCGATTTAGATATATGTTAATCCGTTTTCCCCTCGTGTCTGTTATAGAGTGTGGTGTCGTCAGCAAATATATCTATCTTAGAGACAATTTTTTCAGGGAGGTTATTTATGAATAATAAAGAATAATAAAAGTTCAAGGATCGACCCCTGAGGTACACCCGCATTTGTATCATATTATTTTGACGTAGGAACATCGAGGGCAACCTGGATTCTTCTTTTATTTAAGAAAGCTTGAATTATGTTAAGTGGGATCTGTTTTTTGTGAGAAAACTATCATGCCATGCCATGTTAAAAACCTTAAATATATCTAGGGCTACTGCCCTAGCCCCCTGCTTTATCCAGTATGCACATTCAAAGATTACAGTTCGGATATTTGCAATAGGACGGGCTTGCCTAAACCCATAATGTTGGAAGGAAAGAAGTGTTAAAGATATATATATATATATATATATATATATATATATATATAAATATATATATATATATATATATATATATATATATATATATAAATATATGATGCTCAATATTAAATAATTACTACTGATCGGAATTCGTCATGTTGGTGTCGCTTCTGTATATATATATATATATATATATATATATATATATATATATATATATAGTAGAAATGGTAATTAATAAAAACTGAAGAAAGTGCTCAATACTGTTGTATGAAAGTGTGAAAGAGCCTCTTTCACTCTTAAAACATATATATATATATATATATATATATACGTTTTATTTTTTATTACCGTATCTTTCTGTTAAGTTACATTATTGTTTCAGCTACCCGGCCGTTTTTTTTTGCCGTCTGTAGCTTCCTCAGACTTTTACTTTTACAGAACTGTTCGTTGTTATGGGATGATAGAGTGAAAGAGGCTCTTTCACACTTTCATACAACAGTATTGAGCACTTTCTTCAGTTTTTATTAATTACCATTTCTAATATATATATATATACATACATCGGGGACAACCCTGAGCGGCCTGGTGGTATATATATATATATATATATATATATATATATATATATATATATATATATATATATTGTTTGCAGAAAGTTTTAGATAAGTGATTGGTACCGTCGATTTCAAACCCGATAATTAGGGACCGTTTTAGCTACCCCTATTAAGCTCTCTTCAGCTAATACCTTGAGAGAGCTTGATATGGGTATCTACAACGGCCCCTAATTATCGTGTTTGAAACCGACGGTACCAATGACTTATCTCATCTAAAACTTTCTGTAAACAAAATATGAATGATACGCTCTTATTTTTGGATTTCCTCATAACTGAGCACTCTGCTGGATTTCTTTTTCCAAAAATGAAAAAAAAAATAACATCTATCTATCTATCTATCTATCTATCTATATATATATATATATATATATATATATATATATATATATATATATATATATATATATATAGCTTTTTCCTATTGCTGCTTGGGTTGTTTGGGGGCTGGATAGAGAGGTGCCAGTCAGGAATCCGTTCTTGACAATCATCCCGACAAGTGAGGAGGCCAGGAACTGGCCCAGTACCTGTCGGACTGAGTTAGGTCGTCTGGGTATTACCAAGGAAGTTCACCCTCCCAGGCCTTGCCACACGGCTTTCAGGTGGGGTAACTTTATTGCTTTCTTGCTTGCGACCGGGTATTGCCAACGGAGATACTCAGGCAAGTTTTGCTAAGCAAGAGTGGCCCTTCTTTAGGGGAGCTTGCTTGACGCCCTACTTTCCAGGCCTTCTGTCACATAATGCTGTGGTGGGCAGCACTAAACTATCTACCTTTACCTATTGATAGATATCCTATATTTCGGTACATAAGACGACACTTAAAGTTTGAAAAAAAAAATAACCTTTTAAAACCAATATTTGATAAGATACCGGATGTTGCAATCCGTAGCCTAGGCTAAACAAACATGGTTCCGTGATTTAGCAGTCGTCTCATACAGCCGATATATGATAAATTTATTAAAATTTGCTTCAGTTTTATACCTCGTCTTATCTTATCTTTATACGCCGAAATATACGGTATTTAAAGGTATCAAGATTATACACATTTTTACAAAGGTTGCTTGCTCGAAAAGGGTGGATATGTCGTAAAACAAAACAAGCGATTTCTCGGTCATTTCATATTTCTCTTTTTTTTCTACTTTCTATCGACGTACTTACCGAACCTGTTTCTTTTTTGTTTTCTTATTTTTCCGCTAGGGGGAATGCAGTTTCAAAGACGCGTATCTCGTATGTGTGTTAGTCCGTGTTTATTATGGTTTGTGTAGTGGCGTTCAGTGTGCCAATCTTTTATTGAGCGTGTAATTTATTTAAGCTGTTGACTGTGTATATGCGTACGCATGTGTGTGTGTATGTGTGTGTGTGTGTGTGTGTGTGTGTGTGTGTGCAAGTATGTGTATATGTATGGGGGTGTATTTACACAACAACATAGCTGTACACATTAATGTAAACATCGGCGTACACGTGAATAAACAAGGAGAAAGCTGAAGAAATAAACATTTCATTCTGTGACAGTTACGGCCCTTTTATGACCGGCTTTATTTAATAACCGATAATTTTATGTTGCATTTCATGTATATCACATCCCGTTGTTTTTGCTACACTCTCGTTTAATCGTTACATTACAATTATATGTACCGGTAGGACCCCGTGGAAATTCCACGGTTGCCTTAGTGTGAGAATTTGAGACGATAGTTTCATTTAATAGTCGAAGTGCGAGTAAAACATGCGTAAAAGTTTTATGTTTATACATTTCTCTTCTATCTCTTTTCCTATCTATGTTTCCTTCAAAGAGGACGAAAACAAAGGTTATGTAGCACTTTAACATTGCAATACAAAATTAAATAAGGATCAATTATACATGTAGGATGGTTTGTGCGAACCTGCTACTCTACACATAATAACACCAGCCAATCACATTGACTCGGGGGGGATGTATACAACTGGATGTGAATCAAGAGCAAGGTTAAGAAGTCTTCTTACTGACGCCAATAATACCCACCGAGGATTCGTCCTCGACAATCAGATCGGCAGACCGGACAATTGAAATACTAAATAAAATAAGGAACTGTTTGTTGTAACAGTGCGGAGAAACTTCATAGATTTTTCGTTTATCTCTCTCTCTCTCTCTCTCTCTCTCTCTCTCTCTCTCTCTCTCTCTATCTATCTATCTATCTCTCTTCGCCGACTCTCTCTTTATTTGGAGATGTTTTCACTAATATTTTCAAATAGTAATGGGACAATTCCAATATTTTCCCATATTCCGATACAATTAACGATTCCGTATTAAATTTCCGATTCCAATACAATTACCGATTCCGATTCTTTATAAATCTCTAAATATTTAACTATAGAATTGTTATTTTCCCCGATTTCTGTAAAAAAACACATGTTAAATCTGCAAATATTCTCCTAAACTTGAATTTACACTTATAAAGGATAATCTATCGATTTTAGCTTCACTGATATTTTAAAATCAATAAATATTTATTATTTTATCATTTATTGCTAGCACTGGAAGATTTTGCTTTAAACAAAATAAAATTAAAAATGAAATTAAAAGAATTGTTTTGGCATCGGAAAATAGGCATCAATTTTCCGATTCCGATACCAATTCCGATACCCCCAAATTTGTCGATTGTTCCGATCCCCGATTCCGATTCCGATTAATCATCACAACAGTATTTTCAAAGATGACGAAAACAAAAATCATGTAGCGCTGTAATATTGAAATACTAAATAAAATACGGAACCATTTGCGATGCCAGTAGGGAGAGACAGAGAAAAAAGTGGGCACGATTAGGGTGTGCTCGCTGTAAGGAAACGGTGACACGTGAACCTAGAATGATTTAGATACGAGATGAGGACGATTATGCAGAAAATTCGGCTCGATGTGTGTGTGTGTGTGTGTGTGTGTGTGTATGTGTGTGTGTTTTATTTAACTCGAAATAATAATATAACTGCAAGTAAAAAATGCATAAAATTTTCACGTGTTTCTCTTCACCAATGCTTTCACAAATATTTTCAAATCGGACGAAAACAAAGATAATGTAACACTATTGTATTGAAATACAAAATAAAATAAGCATCTCTTTGCGAATTCTTTTTACACTTTTTTACCTCAAACACGTCCCATTTTGAACGTAAAGGGCTACTATTTGGAATCGTGTTTAACGGGAAACTGTAGGGAGTTGAGCAGCGAAATATCTGTTCACGTTACATCTAAACTTCTGCATATTAATATTCATAAAAACAGGAAACAGGTAGGGAATTCCAAAGTCTAGCAACCAGACCAAAAGAACTACTAGAGTAGGGTTTCTGGCGCCTAGGGACTTCAACAGTGAAGAATGGAATTTTGTTGTTTGTCCGGTCAAGCGGGAATACATACGTCGAGGGGGGACTAATGCTATTAATTCATCTGAGCACATGTCATTAAAGTGCCAAGTAACAGTGCAGAGAGAAAGAGAAGTAAGTGGCCACGGTTCGCACGTGGATGCTGTAAGGAAACTAGAATATTTATATATGAAGCGAGGGCGATTAAGCCAATTTGGTGCTGTTGGGAGTCTAAAATACAATAAAGAGCTTATTTGCGATAACTGTGCGGAGAGACAGAAAAATAATCAACCATAGCGAGCGTGTGCTTGCTGTAAGGAAAGTCCCACGCGAACCCAGAATCATTTAGATACGAAACGGAGGGCGATTATGCAAATCATTTGGTAAAACGAAACAACAAAACCAAACCAAACCAAACCAAACCAAACCATAGAAGAGACGTTGTGAGCCTGTCTTTGTTTTATCGTTATTTCCATGGCAAGTGCTCGTCTGAGCTCCAATCCCTGGTCAACCCTCGCCAATCTTTCACAAAAAACACCCGTCTAGCTGAAACCACTGTCAATAATTTTCCCCATTCTTTATCTGTGCCTAAATCAAAACGTAGATTCCATGAACAAAGCTTCTTTCTTAGAAGTGCACATCTGTGGAACTCTCTTCCGTTTGCCTGTTTCCCACCTGACTACAACTTGGATGTCTTCAAGTCCAACATAAACAAATTCCTGATAAACCGGCCCCTTAAGTAAGACACTTTATCAAATCTCCATTACTAACGATTACTACGATATTATCCCATTGATTACTGTACACGCAATAACCTTTATCCCCGAGTGGCTTCCGGGTCTTGATAAGTGGTGACTACCATGCAAAAAAGCCCCCCCCAAACCAAACTAAATCAAGCCAAACCAAACCAAACCAAACCTAATGTTTGAAGATATAAAAACAAATTGAAGCATAACATTTTTTTCCAAAATTATTGGATTCGGCATTAAATAACCCGAAAATGATTGATATGCTGTAAGACAATCAAACAATCTTCTCAATTGGCATTATAATATTCTCCAGGATCCACTTTACTCTATGGCACCAGAAAGAATCCAGCCCGAGCATTAGCATCATCGATCAAGATATCTGGATCGTTTTTTTTTTCTTCCTTTGAAGATTGTAACGCTGGATATAGGGCAGCCAAACCGGCTGTCAACATTGCCCTGCTTTTTATTAAAACTAACCGAGAGCTCTTTTTAGTATCCTCGTCGTTCCCTTAAGCGCAATTGTCTGAATCTCTTTTGCACTTGGTTCACCAGGAATATTAGTTTGGTAGGACTTCAGGTTCTCCTTCATAAGCCCCGTGGCACCTAGAATAACTGGTATGGTTGATATCATACATGAGACCTTTGAATAGACTTCCAGGTGATGCAGTAAATGTGCAAATGATGCAGCAATACAAATTGAAAACAATCTGGGCCACTATATCCTTTTTTTATGTAAAATTTTGCCCTCAATTCACTTAGTGGCAACTGAAGCATGTTTTTATTTTTTATTTATTTATTTTTTTTACTTGTTTGGCAAATTTATTGAAGCAAATTGAATTCTCTTATGAACACGCAGGACTTTATTAAAGAAACAAACTACAAATAAATTCCATTTCAGACACCATTTTCAATGCAAGTAACAAAAAGCCATTTTGTCGATTCCAAGTTTTAAGTGTTTAACGAATTGCTAATGAATCAAATATGTCTAAATTATTAGTTTATAATTTCTTAAAGATTTAATTTTAATTACAATGCTTTCAAGCAGTGGTATAATTTTACAACTTAACTACACGTGCGTACCAAATGACAGACAATTAATTGACTGATACATATATAAAAACAAACGAACAAGAAAAAACAACAAAAACACAAATAAAATTCGAGCTTCAATAACAACAGAAGACTACGTAGGCAACAACATGCCACGTTAAAAACATTGACTTTTACCGAACCGTTTTAAGGATTTTTTAATTTCAGCGATAGTATAAAAAAACGTAAGCAATATTGAGTATCAACGTTGTCGATTGGTTAGCAACGTAACTTAGTAAATTTAATAGTAGTATTTGTAGTAGTAGTAGTAGTAGTAGCAGCAGTAGTAGTAGTAGCAGCAGTAGCAGTAGTAATAGTAGTATTAATAGTAGTAGTAGTAGTAGTAGTAGTAGTAGTAGAGAAAATGATAAAACGGGGGGAAAATCGCCAGACAAATATAAAGAGAACGGGTCTTCACTTGCACAAATAAATGCAATAAAAATACATGCGCAATTATCATGTCATATTTCTTATCTCCTCTTGTAGATGGAAACATGACAGCTAATAAAAGCTATGACACATTCGTTTAATAAAAACTTAACCTTGATATCACATAAACCAAAATATAAACGGAGACATATTCACACACACACACACACACACACACACACACACACACACATATATATACATATATATATATATATATATATATATATATATATATATATATATAGCAGGACCTGTGTACCGGCGTTGCCCGATGGAAAGGTGGCATAAAGATGGCCCCAAACCAGAATAGATTAATTTAAAGTACCTTGTCGCCTCAAAAACATATTAAACTATAATTATCTAGCACATCATCGTAAACCGAGGAAAGCGATAACTAACGAATGTTAACGAAGGCATATTTTAACCTATCTTGAAACCATTGGTTCTGCTGCATTTGCAATGAAGGAGAAATCCTTATAGACTGATGTAATTGCGTTTTGTTTTTGTTTTGATTTTATTAAGTGGTGGATAAGTTAAGAAATGAAGTCCCGCCCCGCTAATAAAAAAAGCAATGATAAAAAGCACGTTAATCAATCCTATAACCATTGTTCTGTTGTCTTTCAACGAAGGAGAAATCCTAGACTGAAGTAGGTTTGTTTTGTTTTATGGGGGGATCTATAAGTTAAGAAACAAAACCCTAATAAAAAAAAAATTACAAGGTACGTTAAGCAAGCCTAAAACAATAGTTCTGGTCATATTCTATGATGGAGAAATACTTCTAGATTGAGGTATTGCTTTGTTTTATGAAGTGGTCGTTAAGGAATAAAAGCTCACTAATAAAACTGAAGGACAAGGCAATAAACAACACATTACTCAACCATGGGTTCTGTAGTCTTTCAATGAAGGAGAATTCTACACCAATGCAGTTTTGTTGTGTGTTGTTTTGCTTATATGCAGTGGTGTAGAAGTTAAGAAACGAAGCCCCGCAAATAATAAAAAAAAATCTTAGGAAGCATGTTAAGCAAGCCTAAAACCATGGTTTTGGTGTTTTTCAACGAAGAAGAGATCCTTCTAGACTGAGATATTTTTGCTTTGTTTTCACGAAGAGAAATGAAGCCCTGGAACAAAATGAAAGAGAAAGTTGAGTATTGGCTTACTAGAGACGAATCACCACAGAAACAATAGTGAAAACGTTTTGGAGCATGATCTAAAAAAACCATGTGAAAATATTCGAAAACGAAACGAAATATTTTTTGCATCATTTAATTGTGCATATTTTATTTACTAATTTATTCATTTTGTTTCATTTTTCAGTTCATGTCTTGATGTCGCGTTGAGGTACGCGTTAAAAAAACAAAACAAAAGAAAATATTAAAATCCTCTTTAAAAAGCCAACGATACGAGCATTTTTCTTCAATGGACTTATTACCCGGAGATTTTTACATCTACAAGAAAAAAAAAAAAAAAGAAGATTTATGAAAAGAAAAAAAAAAATCGTTTGAAAAAGCCCTGATATAGATTTGCTTCATATATCTTTAAAGGTTGATGGGCGTCTCTTTTGAAGAAGAAAGTCTGTATCGTTTGGCTTTTTGAAGAGGATTCTAAAGAATAAAAATTGCTACCAGAAGAGTAGCAGAAACTCGCCATGAAGCAAGCGAACAACAAATGTGTTTTGAAAGAAACAGCTTACCTTATAGGCTTGTATATAATGATGTTTATCAGCTGTTTTCACTTGTGAAGTAATCCATTTTGGATAAAAATAATGTCGGTTGTTAAGAGAGAAATCGCACCTTTCTTCGGCCTTCCTCATCTTTGTTTTTTACTTGTATAGAATGGTATTTATCGTTTTTCTTTGGGGGGGGGAGATTTCATTGTATTTGTTAGTTTATTCATTCGTAAACTTTTTTATAGTCATGTCTTTGGGGGAGTGTATTTTATCTTACAGATAATATCGGGTCATCAGGAGAGAATGCGCACCGTTTCGGGGCCTTCGTCTCTACGGTTTGTCCGTATATCGGACAATACATCAGTGAGGGACCCAATTATCTGAATTGCATTCGAATAAACTGCTCAATACAATAAAAAATGACGTTTGATAATCAAACGATCCTGTTACGAGCAACGACTTTGCGCATGTCGTTCAATGTTAAAAGACTATGTCTGACATATTTGTTAAGACGCGCTCATATCGAAGAAAATAATAAGTTAATAACGAAATTTGGGAAGAAGTGCTGCTTTATTTCTTAAAACAAAAGAAAAAATAGAAGTGTAAGCAAGCATGTCCAAAAGAAGAAGTTTAGAAGTTTAGTTTTATTTATTTATTTATATATTAATTAATTTAAGAAGGAACGAAAAATACTTCGCTTTATTTCGTTACTTCTTTTGCTTCAGTATTCAACTCTTGTTCGATGTTTTCGTTCTTAGATCAACGTTCGTATGTTTTTTTTTTTGTTATTATTTTCGCGGAAGAGAGTAAGTCAACCGTAACAAAGAAAATGATAAGAAGCAACTTACCGCTCGAAGAAACAAAAAGGGAAACAACTCTCTCTCTGTGTCTCCCTCCCTCCCTCTCTCTATATATTTACTAATCTCAACAAAATGTACTTATAGATAGAAAGCGTACGAAATTAAAAAAATAATTATGTACGCTTTTGATGAATAGTCGTTGTTTGTCTTAAATGATGCATGAGAAAATCATATCTTAAAAAAAGAGAAAAATCGAAAGTGTGTGGTTTGTATATCTGGCGCCATCTTGTTTACTTCGTAAAAGTTGTTATTAACCGTTTGGAAATACATTATTCCGATATGCCTTTACTCTGATGAACTCATGCGAACAGCAAATGAATTTAGACGTAAGTGTACAGGGAGCCGTCCCTATTTTAAGCTTTGCAGACGAAAGAAGTAATGTTGAATGTATAGTAATAAGAACTGAACACGGACGACGATTGTGTTAAGAATATTGCACAATTAAGAAAAGTTTCCGATTATATTGGGGGAAAAGAAGATGAATAAATAATTTGCAAGTGAAAATCGTGCTACCACCGTTTAATATGACTTATTTTGAAATGTGGTTCTTTTGAAAATAATATATTCTAGGATAAAAGCGAATGATAATATGCGCAAAATATACAACAGATATTGGCTAGTAGTCGGATCATATTGAATTTATATTTGGCGTTTGTAAAACTATAATGTTTTTTTTTTTCCGGAGGGGAATAATCTTTCCTATTATATATATATATATATATATATATATATATATATATATATATATATATATATATATATATATATATATATATAGTTAAGAGTTAAAAACATTTATGACATATGCATTTATATTTGTTCTAAGAATTAAGCAGAGACAGCTTCGGATACGATCGTTTCAGTGACGATATTGCTTTTTATTTATATTAAGTCTCTCCATCAGCACGGTTGTTCGCTACTAGAATTTAGCCTAATATTTTTTTATTTATATGTGCTCCGTTTTCAAATGTTAGCAATCATTGAGATTTTACTGTGAAAAGGTTGATCAATGAATAAATAAATAAAAAAGTATATGTACAGGAGAAATGTAAAATTAATTCCAATCACGAAAATTAAGATCAAGGTGTAATGATATTCAATCTTTTTTCTATATTCCTTCTTCTAACGTTGATGGAAGTTCATTCCATGAATTTTGCTTCTCTAATGTGCCTAAAGTTCAAGACTTAAGTGTTGTTAAGAATAAATTTAAATTCAGGGAATCTTGTTTAATTGGTGTCCAATTGAGTCCAGAGATTTAATTTAATGACGATCTGAAAAATTAGAATGTTCAAATGGAAGGTCGTTCACTTACTATGTATCCTAGAGTCATTTAAAATACTTCAAAGAAACCGAAGTTTAAAGAAATACTGTCTAATATCTATTGTGTCGATTTCACACAAAAATGGCGGTATCTGGACGTTAACGAACAATTTTTTTTTTACCTCGTCTTTGTCCTATTTGCTGAAAACGAAATTAAACTAAGCATATCCCACATTGACAACCATTACTACTTCGTACCCCGTTTCGTCTTTAATATAGTCAGAAGCTGACATTTTAAAATTCCTTGAATTAGTGTCCTGTACAATATGGATTCAATTTCAATTGAAATACAATGTAAACCGGATATAAGAGATTCTAATTCGGACCATGATTAGCTCTTATATCAGGGGTTTCTTATATCCGATTTTTCTTATATCCGGGGTTCTTATATCCGGGTTACCCTGTACATCAACACATGCTCTCATTTGGGACCAGAGAAAATTTATCTTACACCCGTTTTTCTTATATTAGAGTCTCTTATACCTGAGTTATACATATATAAAATACGTATACGAAATTTTAAAAAGAGTTCTGCCCCTTTATCTATCTATCTATCTATCTATCTATCTATCTATCTATCTATCACTCTATTGCCGATTTTCCTCTTCTCACGTATGTTTCTATGGTCCTCTCTTTCCATCTCTTTGTCATTCACTTTCTTCTTCAACCATTTCTTTTTATATCTTTACTGCTTCAATATCTTATTCCTTCAATCCATTCTCTTCAGCGCTCCCCCCCCCCCACTCCCCTCTACAACCGGCTGCCCTTCCCCGTCGGAATGCTCGTGGGATCAAACTGGCGTGAAACATAAACAATCTTCTTCATGAGTTTCATCGGAACCCCTCAGCACCCCCCTCATCTTATTTATTCATTTCTGATGAAGGGGTAAGGGCTGTTCAATTCTGTGAAAAGTCGTCATCGGAGAAAATGATTATCTTTCTTTCACATCAATCACAGAGAAGACATCTTATCAGGGTGAACAAAACGAAAGGAAAATTGAAGCTTGGTGGTCGGTCAGAGATTAGAGATAATGAAAAAAGAAAGAAAGAAAGAAAAAGAAAGAAAAGAAAATGAATAAGGGGAAGGAGAAAACAGGAAGAGAATGAGAAGCAAAAAAGTAACTTGGGTATGTTTCCAGTATATATGCAAGAAGATTAGATTAACCTGATTTACTAATTCAGACCTAAATAGCATTACACATGAAAAACCTCGGTATTTAATCCTACATTATCTTCTTTCGATTACCGTCGGTGTGTGTTATTATGAACAATACAGTTTGATGGCGTTTGTTGCTGGTATTTCGGACTAGACTTTCCCTTTCAACGTGGGTCATTTCTAATAAGATAAACAAATTAAATATTTGCAAAAAAAAAAAAACCCCCAAAATATCTAATTTTTTATGTCGTGTAACATCGCGGACGCGCGTATGCAAATGCCGTGCGAAATGACGTCACAGTAAGGAAAAAGAGAAAGACTATAAAAAGGAAAGAGAAAGAGCGTGCTAAAAGAAGATGAGAATGTTAGGGACGTGGGTGACGTCACGGTCTTAACGAGAAGTCACGTGTGGTGGGAGAATGACAAAAAATAAAGATCGTTGTTGCAAAAAAAGGAGTTGAAGTTCTTTCCTATTCTTTGCATTGTTTGCGACCGAAACTGCAACATCGGCCTTTTGTTTATTTCCGTAATTTACCACCTTCACGAAAAAATAATTATTCGCAATATAAAAATAGAAAAAAATGTCATTATTATAATTTACTTGAAACAAAATTGAGCAGACAAAGAATAAGCCGCACATAACATAATAAAGTATCAAAGTTAGACTGAATGTATATTTAATGTGGGTTAATCCAGATTATACGAAGTAAACAGTAACCTATATGCTAATAAGCGAGTCTAATTTAATGTGATCATCCGTGACTTAATTGTAAAAGAAAAACTATGTATAAGTTCGTTCTGTTAATCCTCTATTCTGTTAATGGAGAATTTATTGGTATGCGCGATTTTCCGATTTAAAAGAAATGTGTATTTTTGAAGTTATTTTTAGTTGTATGTTTTAATGTAAGTTGTTTATCAAGTATGGTGTCTTAATATTAATAGATCATTTCTTTTAAGAATTTAATCCAGTGTTGAATCAGTAGAATATATAGTTATTTTTCTTAATTGGCGATCATGATTGGGTCGGATATTTATCGAAAACGAGTGAACGCTGAAAATATATAAAGATGCATATGCGGGCTTAAGAAGAGTTATAATGTTCTTATCTGTTAATCTTATGTAGCATGTATTTTTGTTACCATTGTAAAGTTAATCAAGTTAAACAGTTAAACAAATATAAAATATTCGGTATTTCTCTTTAAGTAACCATGAAAAGAACCATTCGTTCCCCATACTTCAAACAAAGAAATGTCAAGCCTATCGGTTGAGAGAAATTCGCAGTATAAAAATGGCTATCTATCTATCTATCTATCTATCTATCTATCTATCTATCTATCTATTCTCACTTATGTTTCCTTCCTCCTCTTTTTCTATCTCTTTGTCATTCACTTTCTTCCTCTCCAACCTTTTCGTTTTATATCTTACTCTTTCAATATCGTATTCCTTCAATCCATTCTCTCTTCAGAACCCACCCTCCCCTCTACAACCGGCTGCCCTTCCCCGTCGGAATGATCGTGGGATCAAACTGGCGTGAAACATAAACAATCTTCTCCCTGATTTTCATCGGTACCCCTCAGCATCTTCCCACCATTTTGAAGGGGTGAGGGCTGTTCCATTCTGTGAAAAGTCGTCACCGGAGAAAATGACCACTGGCCAATAGAAATACAACGGTCGTTCCAAAAGTAATACATCCTCATTTTTAACAAAAAAAGCTTAAGAGCTACGAAGACGAGGGTCGTATCATTAAAACGAGCGATCTTTTGTGCTCCAGAAATTATTTTCCTATATAGTTATCACCATTCTTAATGCACTTTTGGAGATGTTGCTACGCATGGGCGCCCGGAGCGCACTTTGTCACTCACATCTGTGTCGCTATCCTGAAATCAACGAACCCATGTGCTGACATCAACTGTATCAGCTTCATAAATGTTCAATAGGTGTATTTGAATGCTGTTCGGTTCAATTATTTTTTTCCGCATGGAGGGAGTCAATGACGCATCTCTGCTTCTGACTCACGTCCATGATATGGGTTGCTTTTTTAAAGTCTTAAACGGTCAATATTTGGAATTTTCAGGTAAAAAATGCATAAGCTCAGTCATCGTAACAATGCATTTTGCAGTGCCCTCTGATCTATTCGGGCGGAATAAAAAAAAATAAAAAGCATTACTTTGGAACATTTCTCGTTCGAAAGAGGGAAATAAAATTAACGAATCCGATTGGTTATTTAGCAAGAGTATTCTGCTATAACAAGGCCGATAGCCATTAGTCGCATGCTCTCGTGTAATGAATGAATGCGTGAATGTAGGATTGACATGAAATTCTTAAAGATAAACTAAAATGACCGAAAAATGGGCTGAAATGACTTAAATAAATAAAAAGTAAATGACTTAGAATAACTTTAATGAACTTAAGGATGAATTGAATGACCTTAAGAATGACTTGAATGCTTAAAAATTAACTGGAGAATGACTTGAATGGCTTTGAGACTGACTGGTTGTAAAGTGGGTGATCATTTTACATTAAATTAATACAGAAATATGATCCCCCACTTTATATCACAAAGTTACAAACATAAGTACAGCATGTAGTAAGAATAGATACTACAATTTGATCTTTTTTGGAGTAGAGGGGGTGGATAGTGACAATTGGTATGAAGGGTTGGTATTCATTTGCTCCGCCACCGAGCAAATTAGGCAAAAGGCCGATTTTTAATGTGAGCAGTGAAGGGGAAATGGGGACCAGCTCCGCGGGGAGTAGGGGGGTGGATAGTGACAATTGGTATGAAGGGTTGCCCCTACATTGACCAAGGTCTTATATGTGGGGTTACCCCCACACATGGTCTTTGCTTGCAGTATCTGTTCCGGCAGATACTACACTTTGAGATATTAAATCCTTTATTCATGTTAAAAGTACAGTGAAAATCAACAATGAACAAAAAAACTTAGGCACATGGCCAACTCAAAAGGGGGGGATTGTGGGGGTCGTTGGTCATTCTTGTCACTCCAGAACTAAACAAAATCAAAAGTTTCTCCAATCTTCTTTCGCCATAATATCGCATTCACCCTTTCGTACTGCGGGAGTCCTACTTAATTCCCAATTTTTAAAACATTTTTTTTATTGACGTGTAAAAACAAAGAAGATGACAATAAAAATGGTAAATAATTCATTTATGTCGAGGGCAGGGGAAGAAAAAACAAAAGGTGATTAGCAGGACTCTCCCAAGTCCGTCTAGTTGATAGACTGCCCGTTCTACTAGGCTTCTGCGGGCCAGTCTCTAAGTGGAGATGCCCTCTAGATGCGGGTGAATGGAGAAAAGAAAATGTTTTGGATAAGGGATGGGCGTTAGTTTGTATTTCTTTCTCTCCAAGATAGGTGAAATTTAGAGGAAGGGGTGAAAACAAAACTTGCAAGTAGATGGGGGTGAGGATCCTGGAGGCTTCCTAATCGGGGAGGGATGGAACACACACTCAGCTAGCTGAGACGCTACTTGTTTAATTTTACTTTACGGAACTGCGCGTTCCACACCTAGGCGGGGAACACGTATTTAAATTTGGCTCCTCTTCATACACACAGACTTGCTACATGTATCCATCTTCTGTCAAGCGGTTCGTCGGCGACCCCCTTCACTAAATCCCTGTGGAGTTCCCTATGGGCAGCAGGCACAAGGTCGCTGGACCTTGGTAGTCATTTTAGCGCAGCTCGGCACTCTTTCATGTAGACAGATTCTCCCCGTGGCCTGCGACGGCTCTCGATACAAGGGTCGAGAATGAGATCGGAGAAGACGGTAGTAACCACGGGGTGCCATGGTTGATCTTCTTGCACAGTGGCTCAGGAGGCCAGCCTCTCAGCATCTCGATGACACTTCCCAAGCCTCCATCACACGGACATTGAATACAGATCTGTCTGATCACTCAGTGTCTTCCTCTGTCCCAAAGAAGCGAGGACAAGAGTTCGACGAGAGCTGTTAGGTGTTGTGCAGGCAGGGGAAGTACGGCCAGTCAATAAAGGATGGTCCGTCTGGCCTAGCCAAGTGAACGCGGGACAAGATAAGGAGTCTACTTCGCCTATCCTAACTAACATCCTGTCCAAGTAAGTGTTTGGATAGGAGGAAACGCTATTGTCCACGTCCACATCTCCCGCCCCGGATGCT
Source organism: Euprymna scolopes (assembly GCF_053919585.1). NCBI lineage: Eukaryota > Metazoa > Mollusca > Cephalopoda > Sepiida > Sepiolidae > Euprymna > Euprymna scolopes. Next base: position 144,150,673 of record NC_136483.1, read on the forward strand.
CAACCCGAAACCTGTCGACCAGACCGCATCTAGCCATCAGATCAGTCAGGCTGGACTCGCACCTCTCTGATCCTCTAGCATCGCCTCCTACCTTATCTATCTCGGGGTCTAAGATGGCGTCCCAATCCCCCATTAGCACTACCCGCTTCTGATAATCTACAAACGCGTCAAGCTGGCTGAATAATGAGACCCTCTCACGAGCGGTGTTGGGCGCATGAACTGCGTTCACCCGAAACACAGAATCTTTTATGGTAACATTGGCCACAACCAACCTGGCCACCGCATCACTATGAACAACGTCGACCGTTGCCGACAGGGTACGTTTAACCAGCACGGAAACTCCCTTCCCCCGCGGGCTGCCATGTGCTGAGAAAACCTCAAAATCTCGGGCCAGCACCTGACAGTCCACAGAGGAAACGAAATGCGTCTCCTGAATCGCAGCCACATCCACTCCCAGGGACAAGAGGTCGTGTCGGAGGCGAGCCGCCCGGCCTGATGATCTCAAGCCCCTCGCATTCAAACTAGCCAAATTCAAAGCCATAGTACCTACCTTAGGGTGTGTCACACTCAGCTCCGAAGTCAGTCGGGGAGAGGACGCCGACGTTATGTGCCATGCTCAAGGTGGTCAGTCTTTTCATATCCTGACCTTCTCTCGCAATGCCGCCAACGTCCAAAGGATAAATTAATTTTATGGTCCTGTAGAGTGATGGATGGACCAACACTGGGACCCTTTCCTTGCATTGTTTTGACAGTTCGTCAAGAGAAGGGTCTAAGAATACAAAACATATTAATTATAATTTAAAATATTCGCATCGAGTTCTGGAAAGAAATATTCAACAACATCCATTTTATGTTCGCAAGTTCTAAAAATAATTTTCTCAACAAAATTAAATTTAAATAAACTTTCTTAAAAGTAATGCATCAAAGTTGAAGAGCTACGTAGACAGGAGCGATACCATTAAAACGGGCGACCTATTGTTTTCTTAAATTTATTTTTCTATATGGTCAACACCTTTCTCAACGCACTTTTGACAGGAATTCAATAACGCATCTCTGCGTTTGACGCACGTTCATTACAGAAAGCCATTTTTTCCATTGTGATAGAAGAGGTGTATCTTGCAGTAAATGTTTTATAGGGAGAGACCACTAGATTTCGAAGCCGATTTTGTACTCTGTGAAAGCAAAAAAAAAAAAAAAAAAAAAAAAGCAAAAGAAAAAGAAAAACTATTTTGTGCGGCTCTCCTCAGATATAGCAGCATTATTAGAGTTCATCTATATGGTTTACTTAGGAGTGCTTTCAATAAGTTGCTAGCCTTTTTTTTTGTACAGGCATTTAAAACTGTTGTAGACTCTTGAAAATTCAGTATGTTATTGCTATGCATTTTATGAGATGATTGACCAATTTTTATGATGTCAGGTTCAAATGAAAAGCTACAACAGGAATTATAATACACTCTACTAAAGCCTAATTGTCACAGCTGGCGAATTTCAAAAATACAATCTGGACGATGTGCAATAAAACTTGGGGGAAAATACCACAGAAACGTATGTAATGCTTCAGACAGCTTTTGGACCATTTTGCCTGAATCGAGCATTAGTTTTTGAGTGGCATAAGAGATTAAAGGAAGGCAGAGAATCTGAAGGATAATGAGAGGTGTAGGACGAGTAAGGAAGTCAGAACATCAGAGTTGATTGGCCAAATAAAGAATTTCATGGATAAGGATCGTCGTATATCTATAGAGACAATGAGTGCACAGTTTAATGTCAATGTGGGGACTGTACACATAATTGCGAGCAACTGAACATGCGGAAGATTTGCGCAAAGTTTTTCCAAGGGTGCTCAGAGAAAATCAGAAAGAAATACGTTGTCATGACCGAGATGGGCATCAAGACAGTTCTTCATCTTTCCTATAGTTCAGTCTTTGCTCCCTGTGACTTTTGGTTATTCTAAAATCGAATGTTTGTTGTAAGAAGATACGTTCTCGGCAACAAATTGCACACATCATCAATTTATGGTAAAATATTTAGTTAACTTTTATTTTATACGGCATATGAATCCCATGAATTCACATTGCTAACCACATTCACTCATTCAAGTGGTGTCCTGCCTGATTTCAGGCATACTGACAGATATGACTCTCCATCTATCTCTCTTCCTCGAGGTATTCATGAATTTATTGTTACCCATCTTTCAAAAACCCATAAAAAGCTTTTATTCCCAAAAAGCGCTTTGATGTATTGCCACAGCTTTGTTTGCAGTTTTCCAGACAGTAGGTTGCGGTTTCTTTTTGTCCGAGCAATGCACATACATGGGTATTATTCTAGATAAAAGTGGCTGTGATGACACGTTCACACAAGAGGACTTCCAGAAGTTATAGGAACGGTACAAAAAGTGCATTGCAGCCAGAGGAGATTACGTCGAAGGGGATTAGGGTTTTTTTCTCAACGGCCACCAGACACTCATTAAATCTTATCCTCGAGTGGCTCTTGGAACCTGATAAACGGTGACCCCTCACACTATAGTAAAAAAAAAAAAACTAGTAGAAAATTCACAATGCCCCTATGAAGGCTTAAGCGAGATGGCGTAAGAAAGAAAGAAGGGTCTGTGACAGTATCACGACTAGATGATAATGATGATGATGATGACGATGATGATGGTGATGATGACATAGGAGTTTTTCTATCTAGTTACAAATCCCTAAGACACTTTGCCGTTCAATCTCAATCCCTCCATTAGGAATAGGAAATGTGATGCTTCCTAAAATAAAAGCGGCCCGAGGAATTGGCGTTCGTAAAGATCTAATTAAATTCACAGAATATAGACCGATGGATTAGGGTTAGGGTTAGGGTTAGGATTAGGGAAACCTCACCGAAAAATATGCGACCTTTCCATGAACTGACCCCACTAATATCAAATCCTCCTACCGAACGTCGACCATAGAAAGCGACCCTTGGGCTACCGTCTCTATTTATTTATGATCACAAAATATAGATGACACTTGTAGTCTGCAAAAACACGGCGAAATGTCACAACCTGTGCTTTTTTTTTTAAAGCGTTTTTTGTTTATTCATATATTTATTTCGTTTTTATTTATTTATTATTTACTTTTTTTTTTTCGTTTGCTTTTCTGTCATTTTATTTTTCTTTCTTTTGTGCGCACGTGACGGCCAGAAAAGGTGAATATTATATGGGTGGGTGATAGGATTAGATGGAGGACGTTAAAATAAGTGAGCTTAATTGTGGGTGAAGATATCATTGCCCGACTTTTTTTTTTCTTTTGTAAAATAGGGGAACTGTTGCCCGGGGATGCAAAATTACCTTCTTTGTATAATGGGTTGGAAATGGATACAGTGACAATATTAAATAGCTATCTAACATCATGGATTTATCTGTATAATTACTCTATCTCACTCTTTCTCTTTCTTTCTTTCTTTCTTTCTCTCTCTCTATCTCTCTCTCTCTACATATATATATATATATATATATATATATATATATATATATATATATATATATATATATATATATATATATATATATGGGACATAAATGGATGGTCACATTAAATGCTTCCAAGACTAAGCGTGTTTCTTTCAATAATTACAAGAAACCTTCTCTACCACCAATAGCAATGGCCAAAGACACATTCCGTGAAAGTACTTCTTTTAAACTCCTCAGCCTAACTTTCACAGGGAAAATGAGCTGGAAAAGATACATTGAGAGCATTTCCAAGGCCGCTACGAAGAAGGTAGGCTCTCTCTACCGTGCTAGAAAGTTACTTATGCCTGAGAGTATCCTGTACCTCTATAAAGCCACCATTCGCCCATGTGTGGAATATTGTTGTTACATTCGGGATGGTGCATCTGCTACTAGTATCTCACTCCTGGACAGGGCTCAAAAGAGTGTCGCCTACCTGATAGGTCCTGAACTGTCATTTAAACTTCAGCCTCTGTCCTACCGACGAAATGTTGCATCCCTCTGTCTGTTCTACAAGTATTTTAATGATGAATGCCCTGACGTACTACAAGTCTTTGTACCCCCTCGACATGAATACCCTCCGACAAACCCAAGAAGCAGCTAAATCCCACCCCTTCACACAAGAGATCCCTAGATGTAAGAAAGCCTTCTACTCCAATAGTTTCTTTCCCAGAACTGCTAGACTTTGGAACTCGCTTCCGGGACTTTGCTTCCCCAACGGTACTGACATGCAGAAGTTCAAGTGTAATATGAACTTGCTTCTTACCTCCCTACATAATATCCCTGCAACTTATGTCCCCGATAGTAACACGCTACATCAAAGTCGCACTGTGCCTTGTTTGGGGTTAAAATGGAATATATATATATATATATATATATATATATATATATATATATATATATATATATAAATGGAAATGTATAAAAAAGAATACGAAAAGCATAAAAGCTTATAACTTTTCTTTATTCGTTTTCAATTGGTGACGTGTAGGAATACAAAATAATATTATGAAAAAAAATAATAAAACCCTTTTGTACAGGTACATAATTTTCGACCGACCCTTCAGTCTTCATCGGTATATATATATATATATATATATATATATATATATATATATATATATATATAGGAAAAGATATTTATAGTAGAAAAATTAATACTGATGCAAATATATAAGTTGATCAATTGGAAACAAGGGAATACAATACAGTATGTAGGGATTATGAAAGCTGTTACTGCTATTATATTTATTACTATAATTATTATCATTACTTTCATTGTTGTCCTTAATATTCCTGACAGTATATTGTTTTATATTTTCTCATGCTTTTATCCTCATTCTTCTGCCTTTAATAGACTATGTCCCACCTTCACCGACCATACCTGATTATCCTATTACCATATATCAAGTTGGTGCAAAACAATATCGTTTTCTCACATATGTTACTTTTATATATAATTACCCTAGGTGCCCGGCGTTGCCCGGGTGTTTGCAGGTGTGTGTTGAGCAAAAAAAAAAAAAAAAAGGGTGTTAGTAGGCAGGCAGGCAAGCAGGCTCGACCCCGTAACATGGAAGAGGAAAAGAACGTGACAAAAAAACAACAAAAATGTGACGCCTTTTCTGTGGGCCTCATAGCCAAACCGGAAGTGGCGAAGGTTTTAATTAAGGCTAGTCAATTGAAAACAGTGGATGACTTTCGAAAATATCGGCGAAAAAAAGCGACTTCTCTCTATAGAAAAGTGCTCAGTTGAAGGCAAAATAATTAATGTTTTTAGCCAATTTTTCCATATTCGTCGTCCGAAGGGTCGAGCTTATAAACGATACCGATCTCGTGAAAATCCGTCGCCTCTGTCGAAAGTTTTAGGCAAACATACGTACAATTTTTTTTTTTACATAGGAGTCACCACTTATAAAGACCCGAATGTCACTCGAGGATAAGTGCTATAGAGTGTACAGTAGTCAATGCGATAATATTGTAGTAATCGTTAATAATGTAAATTTGGTAAATTGGAGGTTGACAGGTGAGATTTATATTATAGATTTTTGAATTAATTCATTGATATATATATAGCAATATTATATATCAGTTAGATGTGCGTTTTTCGATTATAATGGTTCTTATTTCGATTAATTATGTTTAATACGAAAGGAGTTATGATCTTTTGAAGACACACTGCCACTTTGAGTTAAAAAATGACCTCTTCGGTCTCTACCCAATTACTCAGCCAATTTTTGGTCTAAACATTTGAAGTTTTACATAAAGTGTATTCAGACATAGGGCAAGCTTTTCAATAGCTTTTTTGCTGAAAATTTGATTTCCAAGGGGAAAAAGTTCAAAACTCCCACTAGTTATGTCTCCTACGCGATAAGCACATTGACTAATGTATACATATTAACCCTTATCCTCGAGAAAAAAAGTTGAACGTCAAAAAAAAAAAAACAAAAACAGAAAAAACGACATTATTTTTGCATCAACCTAATAGCACTATTTTAACAGAATTCATCGACCCATTTTACCTCTCGTTTGCAATTTTTATTTTTTATTTTCTATTTCACTTTACTTCATTTTATATTTTTGTTTTCTCACACTCTTATTTTTTGATTATTTATTACTTTTTTTCATTCTTTTTTATTCTTAATTTTATAATAATTAATTATCTAATTAACTCTCATCTTATAATACATACTCCTAAAAGCGTACTCCATATCGCTACTGCCCAATCCTGTTAGAATCACACTCTAGCATAGTTAAACTGTCATAATTATCTAACCTCTGTCCCCATGCCAATATATACCCGTATACAAGTTCCTCAAATTGCTGGACGTCGCATTCATGTCTTGTTATTTATCACATCGCCTCCTCTTGTGATGGGAAGCATTAGGCTTCGAAATGTTTGGCATAAAGAGCTTCCAAAACCCTGCAAACCGCGTTTTATTCCCTTGTTTCAAATTGATCAATACATCTATATGCATCAGTATATATTTTTCTATTATCAATATCTTTCCCTCTTGTATCTAAGCTCCGCATGTCGAGCTTTTTATTATATCGAAAAGTTTCCATTAAAAAAATCATTATATACTTCTTTTATCCCGTTATATATATATATATATATATATATATATATATATATATATATTTAGTGATAGTTTAATATATATATATATTTAGTGATAGTTTAATATATATATATATATATATTTAGTGATAGTTTAATATATATATATTTTAATAATATTCATTATATATATATATATATATATATATATATATATATATATATATATATATATATATATATACACGTTAGTTCATTTTATTTTATCATTTCCCCCACCTTTTTCCTGTACATATATTTTATTATAATTGTAAATTAATCCTTCCCATGCTCATTATTAATTTTAATTTCTCCCCATATTTTCTTTAAAAAAAAAGTTTGAAAATGTCATCGTTGGCCCCTGATGAGGATGGCGAAAGACGTCTAGGGTTTAAAAGAATTTTTTTTTCTACTATATATATATATATATATATATATATATATATATATATATATATATAGATATGTGTGTGTGTGAGCGAACGCGTGTATGTAAATATACATGTTATAAAGAGATTAATGGAGTTTGTTTGAAACATTATTTAGTGCGTAAATCAAGACAACTTATAGAAGGCAATACATTGCAGAGACGTAATGGATAGACACGAATTGAAACAAATGAAGACTTATAACGGTCTAGTTATTGTAAGTAGCAGACCGAAACATGTATGGTATGTAGAAACATATTACTACACATATTGTCTAGCAATATATAACTTCTCATGTAAAAAACAAATATATATATATTTCCACAGCCAAACAACGCCGCAGCCTAGAAGAGCCACACACACACACACACACACACACACACACGTGTGCATATATACATATATTTTTTATTATTACAATATATATATATAAATATATATACATATATGTATGTATGTATATATACGTATATATATATTGTATATATATATATTGTATATATATATATATATATATATATATATATATATATATATATATATATATATATGTTATGAGAAAAATAGAAAAAACCAAATGAAATTATTAAAAATTAACGTTTCGTCCTTATTTCAGAGGACATCTTCAGGATAATTGAAATAAAAAATAAAAATGTAAGAAAATTATTTTTTATTTCAATTATCCTGAAGATGTCCTCTGAAATAAGGACAAAACGTTAATTTTTAATAATTTCATTCGGTTTTTTCTATTTTTCTCATAACATAACGTCAACCACCGCTGGTATTTTTTTCATTCCTTATATATATATATATATATATATATATATATATAAAATATCATAAATAACATTTTTTATGTTATTGCTCTGTTTACCACATTGAGCTCTCATACCCGGATTTCCTCCTGGAATTATTCCATTATAACACTATATATATATATATACATATATATATATATATATATATATATATATATATATATATATATATGTTAATATGAAAAATAGTGGCTGCACATATGCAAATATGTTTCAGTGATCACCCTGCTAGGGAAAATCACATCATCAGGCCAAGAATATCTCCATATATATATATATATATATATATATATATATATATATATATATATATATATATATATATATTGTTTAAAAAAACAATATATATATATATATATATATATATTGTTTAAAAAAAACAATATATATATATATATATATATATATATATATATTGTTTTAAAAAAACGTGGAAGCTGCAAAACTCATTAATTCACTGGGAGAGATTCATCCGCAGTCCTCGTTAAGACATGCATCTAAGAGAAGGAAGCTGATGTAAAAATCTGCGTTTTATACTCTGTCTTGTGGCAGGCATTGCACCGACAAAGGTTAGCAATAATACTAAAAAATGTGACTGGTTCTACATAAAGACTTCACCGTTATAAACAAATCATCTGTGTGGATTTCCGAGCCACTTAGTTTTTGCGGCGGAACCTCATATGTCGAAACCGACGAAAGAATCCATTATATATATATATATATATATATATATATATATATATATATATATATATATATATATATATTACAGCAGTGCTGTTTGATGGAAGTTCCGTGTAATATGATATTCCAGCCAGATAATTTCTTCAGATGTGCGTGCACCTTTAAATTTGAATGTGAATTGGAATATTTTTGTCAACTGATACAAGTATTCATATATATATATATATATATATATATATATATATATATATATATATATATATATTGTCGCAATATTGTCTTCTTTAAGGCAGATAAAAGTAAAAACAAATATTAATTATTGCGCGAGTAAACCCACAAAGGTATAATTTCGTTCGCTGAAAATAACAGAAAAGAAGTTAAGTTGTAATCAACCCTGTGGCATAAGGTTAGCTCGACTAAACTGTGGAAATGGTTAGAAACGGATACGACGTCACATGGCTCAAAGAGAGAGTGAGTGACAATCCTGTATTAAAGACGTCGCCGTATGATTATTTACAACATTTTAAGTTGACAGAAGCAAACAAACAAAACAAACAAAAACGCACGACACCCAGGCAACCGTCGAAGCAATCTCTTATGCTACCCTGCGATTTGGCCACTTATGATGAAGGACGGTGAAAAGGGACGGTTTCGGTGGTGTTTAAAGTTCTGCTTCCATTTTATTGACTCATTCCCGATGGAAGTGATGGTTCATGCAGTCATTTGTATGTAGGGGTTTATTGATGCCCCTGTAATGCCCGGTATCCACTCTTTACTTGCCTCCAACGATTAAACATGATTAGAAATGGAAATAGTTTGAATAAGATGGGATGCCTCCTTCGTCTCCAGTTTTGATGCCCTTTCCCACAAAAGAGACGTCACTATTCTCTTTTTATTCTTATCTCTATGGAAAATCTTAGTCTCATCTCCATGCTTTGTCCCTCTTTCTTGTAAGAAATTCCCAATAAGAACTCGCAATGTTACCACAACTAAAAAAAAAAAAAGAAGAAAATCCCTTTTCCGTATACTTAGCGTCCCAGCATATACAACATAACCCCCTTCACGCATCGGTTCTCGTTATATCACCAAGTTAAGCAACGTTGAGCCTTCTCAGTGCCAGATGTGTGACCCTTTGGGAAAACCACGCGCTGTATGTAGAAGAATATTGACAGTTCTTTGCAAGAACGGCAAAAATTCTAATGTCGTTATCTCTAATAACCGGGATATACAAGCGACTGGGGAACGTTTGTAAATTTGATATTCTCATCAAACTTCCTCCTTTGGAAGAAGCCTGTCAACCAGCCTCGTGTGAGCGCTACTTTGGCACGATACGGTATCTAATGTCAGGCGGAATTCCAACAAACAGAGTTTATTCTTAACGGCTTCCCGTCTATGGAAAACATTACCATAAAACTGCTTCCTCGCAGACAACAACATCTTCTTCATGTTCTTTTTCTGTAACGTTGTCCGGGAACCAACACATTGTAGCGTCAGTTGCAAAGGGAACCAAGATTGAAAAAGAATTTCAACTCGCTTCTTTTTGTACAACGACATTCATTTCCTCATTCTCTTGTTACCGCTGTGATCGCCTTCTCGAACGTGCTCGCGAACGTCATCTACACCTCTAACATGGTCGTCTTCTCGAACGTGCTCACGAACGTCATCTACACCTCTAACATGATCGTCTTCTCGAACGTGCTCGCGAACGTCATCTACACCTCTAACATGATCGTCTTCTCGAACGTTATCGCGAACGTCATCTACACCTCTAACATGATCGTCTTCTCGAAGTGCTCTCTCGTTTTTATACTTGTTCCTTACCATGACCTCATTTTGCTCACGACTTGGTATTTGCATATAGCTGTCCAAGCTATGTGAAACTTCTTTTTAAAATCTAATGTAAAAAAGTACTTGTCATAAAACGTCTCTCAATTATGAGAGACGTTTTATGACAAGTACTTTTTACATTAATCAAAGTTTGTCCATACCATCTACCATTTTCAATCCTCTCATAGTATTCGTCATCATTCAACTGGCAATCTATTCATCTCGTTAACCCTTAGGTGGAATCATTATGAATACAACTTTTGCACAAGAGTTTTCTCATCTGTGAAACACTACTTCGAGACTGCTTCCCTGCGGATTGTTCTTCATATCTCAACGAGCTTTACTATTTATGTACGACAGATTTAGGCACGACAAATGCACGACTAGGTACGGCAAATGCTCCTGCTGCTTCTCTAAGCAGGTCATTTGAGTAACCTGTGATGGCGGACGATCGCTGATTCTAAAAATCCCAAAAGATATTTGCCAAAAATAAATCTCGATCCTGGAAAACCAGGCGCTGTATGTAGGAGAATGTTAACAGTATTAAATGATTAAGAAGCAATCGATATTAATTTAGACGGACTGACATAATGTGTTTTTTTTTTCGTTAAAAATCTTTTTCTATTTTTTTATCTGAGTCTGGTCAGTACTAAAATGGGTAACCATTCGGGACATCCAGGTGCTATATGTGCTCTCCGCTTATCTCGGCATTGTTTTTAATCGTTCTGGACTTCTTGCCACTGGACTCAAACAGTGCCGATTCAGGAGAGGCGCTGTTGGTGATTACGCAACTCTTGCCTTACAATTCCATGCGCAGTTATTCCATCAGACTTACGGGAAATGTTAAGAATTTTTATTTTTTCAGGCTTAACAGGGGATATGAAAAAAAAAAAAGATTCATATCATTTGGATTCATGAGACTACTGTTCTCATCTTGAGCATCATTTTCACAACGTCTCGGTCGATGTAACCTACGATCTTCTTCGGGCGTAGCTTGTCAAACACGGGAATATCTCTATTGAACTCAGGAATGTGGACGGAATTTCGAACAGAACGCTTTATTTACTTTACGGGGTTTAGCATGGTCTCGTTCCGTCAGCCAAGTAATTCACAAGTGTATTTTTTGGTCGCCCATACTGAGGATTGAACCTTCAGCCTTCAGGAGAATGTCACTTATACAATTGATTTTTCCAAGTACTCTAACAACTGCATCACGGGTCATTGCATGAAGTATATAAAGGGTTCTGTTCGAAATTCCGTCCAAATTCCTGAGTTCGGCAGAAACATTGAAGAGTTCGACAAGATACACCTGAAGAAGGTTGTAGGTTACATCGACCGAAACGTTGTGAAAATGACTCTCAGGATGAGAACAGTAGTCCGAAAAATCTAAATAATACGAATAACCAATCCTCATCTAAAAAATGCAGAAACGTAACCTCAAAAGATAGTTGCCCCCCCCCAAATGAACTCCCGACATTTTTTTTGAGCCTCGAATTTTTTTTAACACAATAATAAATCTACATAAAATAAAATCAATTTTGATTACGAAAGAAGAACATAATTTTTTTTTTCGTTAAGATTTACCAAGATTTTTAACGAAAAAAAAAATAAACAAAAAGATTAAACCATTGGTTTTTTTAAAACAATTTTTTACAGTTAGGGGTCAAAAACGAATCAAACGTAAAATTAGAATGATGTGCCTAGAGAACCAGCAGAAGTTGTCGTACATAGTCGTAAATCTGTCGTGCCTAAATAGTAAAACTGTCTCTCAACTGCCAATCCATCCATCACATTAGCTCTTATCCTCGAATGACTTTTGGTCTTGACAAGTAGGGATTCATTTGTAATAAAAAAGAAACACGCGCGCATGCGCACTCAGTTCTTTGATATGGCCATCAGTCAAAATACCCCTTTCACAATCGCCTCGCTGGTAATAGGATACTTGTTCTAAAATCTACTTCAGCAGAAAGCGGAGACATTATTTTTTGTGACATTTTTTGTACTTGTTTGTTTTCTGGTCTCGTTGGTTCCCACAGATAGCGTATCTTGCCACTTCCTGCTCGGACTCTAAAATGACCGGAAACCGCCATACACACGAAATGGACGGATAGTCTTAAGACGCGCCCTTTCCACACGCGCGGTTAACGATGAACAAAAATGTCATTTCTAACGGCAAACGAATTTTCTATTCCATGAATGCATCAGTAGAGACGAAGGCAAGCATTTACCGACTTCAAACCACACAAACCGTTGATTGCAGAAAGCAGTGCGATAACACTACAGTATAGTTAACAGTTGAGAAATGGGAAAGATAAAAATAAAGCACACAAGGCAAGTCCCTCGACTGATGCCTTGAATTTTAGGAGAAAAATAAAAATTAGCCCCAAAAGGTGGGGGGTTTCACCCCTACAACACCCTGGGGCTCAAGCCCCAGAATTTTCCCAGGGTTAAATATAACGTTTCTAGATGTATATCCATGTGGTTTTGCTTCCACTATGTCGGTCGAATTCAGTTTTAATAACATTATGTACATGCAGATAGATGGGGTTTCCATGGGTTCTGCCCTGGGACCGGCTCTGGCAAATATTTTCGTAAGTTTCCACAAAAAGGATCTTTTAAATGGCTTTCAAAAACCAGATATTTATTTTCGTTATGTTGACGACACTTTTTGTCTGTTCAACAATGAAAAGGAAGTAGATACCTGTTTTGCATCCCTTAATAATATTCACCCAGTTCTAAAATTTACTATAGAAAAGGAAAGTAATTCTTCGCTTCCTTTTCTAGATGTACTGGTTTGTAAAACACCTTCCGTTTTCTGGACTTCCATCTACGGTAAACCTACGATCACTGGTCTTTACACACGTTCGGACTCTTTTTGCCCCACCAAACAAAAATACGACGGGCGTACAATAAGTAATGCCCCTGACCCACTTCCAATTGTTTGATCTAGCTGAAAATTTGCATGTACAATGATTATATCCCTACGGGTTATGTGGCAAATTACAGCTCTGAACTAATTGTGGTTTCTGTTTTACAGGTGTTTGAACTGAGTCAGGTGTGAAATGGAGCCTGTTGAATGTCGAGCAGTGATCCGGTTTTTGTATTTGAAAGGACGCACACCGCAGGAGACTTTTGATGAAATGAAAGAAACTTATGGTAATAATGCCCCATCATATAACATTGTAAAACGCTGGCATCGTGAATTCAAACATGGCCGGAAGTCTGTGGATACAGCTCCCAAACCTGGTTACCTCCCCTTTTGCCATTGATGAGGCATCTGTCCGTCAAGTTGAGGCTGCCATTTTGGAAGATCGGCGTATTACTATTCGCCAAATAGCTCGAGATGTCAAGATTAGTACAGGGTCTGTGGAAACTATCATTCATAACCATTTGCATATGCATAAGGTGTCTGCCAGATGGATTCCCAGGTTCCTCACTCCATTCCAGAAGTGAGAACGCGTCGAGTGCTCGAGAATGAATTTGGAGATGTGCCAAGAAGATGAGTCAAAGTTTTTCAAAAGACTGATTACACAGGAGGAAACCTGGGTCCATCACTATGATCCAGAGACCAAAGCCAAGTCAATGCAGTGGAAGAACTTGGGCTCACCACCTCCAGAGAAGGCAAGGGTGCAGCCCTACGCTGGCAAGGTAATGCTCACAGTCTTCTGGGACCAGGACGGAGTAGTGATGACAGATTTCCTGGCAAATGGTACCACAATTACAGAAGCCTATTATGCTTCACTTTTAAGGAAATTAAGGGAAGCTATCAAAATCAAGAGGCGGGGCAAGATAAGCAAAGGTACCCTCCTTCTGCAGGACAACGCCCCGGTCCACAACTCGCATGTCACCAGATCAGAAGCACGGGTGTGTGGTTATGAAATCCTACCCCATCCTCCCTACTCTCTTGACCTTGCACCCTCTGACGTTCACCTCTTCTCAGCCATGAAGTTGTTTGTGAAAGGAAAGCGTTTCCCAGATGATGCAGCCTTGATTTCTGAAGTCACGTCGTGATTGGAGAACCAACCTGGGGTGTTTTACAAAAACGGTCTCCAGAGCTGCATCAAACGATGATAGAAATGCATAATTCTGGGTGGTTCATATGTACAGAAAGACTAATAACTGTGCCAAGTTTCGTTGCTCTACTTCTATGGGAAGTGGGTCAGGGTCATTACTTATTGCACGCCCCTCGTATAAGCTTATCAACACCCTTATCCATAGCGCTTATATGATATGTTAAGGGACCAAATTAAATGATGAAGTCAAATTTATTATCAAGACTCTTTGCAATAATGGTTTTCCATTGCAAATCGTGGAATCTACAATTAGAAATAACATTTCTAATTTCAATAAAATTAAACAGGTATCTGTCGACAAATGCCCTATCTACCTACGCCTTCCTTGGCTAGGTAATATTAGTGAAAGATTTGTCGTAGCACAATGGTACTTTGCATCAAATACCCGTGTTGTTTTTTCTTTTAACCCCATTTTGTCTTCAATTTGTAAAGACGTTCTCCCCCCACCCATAACAATTCTATTATTTATTTATTTAAATGTAGTTACGGTGTGCGCTACGTCGGGCGAACGTCTCAGAGATTAGATAATAGGGTAAAACATGTTCCATCCAAAATTCGAAATGGAAACTACCTACCTTCGGACGATTTGAGCAATACCCATGGCTCATCTATAGGAAAGTACCTTATAAAAAATCGTATTTGCGCTTTGAATTTTAGTGCGGACTTTTTTTCCATCCTTAGCAAGTCTTTACCATCTCAAAATTCTAGAAACTACATATATTAAGACTTTGAGACCTTCTCTTTGCAAACAAAAAGAGAACCTCTTAGGGCTTAATCTAGTTTCTATTTAATAATTAATTCCCCCTTATTTTTTTTTAATATATGTATATATTTGTCATATCCGATTCATTGTTTTCCCCCGTTTCTTTTTAAAACGTAATTAAGCTCGATTTTAGCTCTGTTGAGCGAGCTTCGAAACCGGTCAGCTGACGCATTCATTTTTATTTTTTAATTTCACAATCTAAAATAAAGAATGTTTTCGAACAATTTTAAATTTGGTCTTTACATAGCCATAATATATATATATATATATATATATATATATATATATATATATATATATATATATATATATATATATATATATATATATATAAAAGAGAGTATGAGGATTAATAATTGTAAATTGTAATTGATTTTGTTTGTTCAATATATATATATATATAGGACGTGAACAAACAAACAAATAATATTGTTCAATATATATATATATATATATATATATATATATATATATATATATATATATATATATATATATATTAATCATTTTTATTTGTTTGTTTGTTCACGTCCTAAAAATATGAGTGATAGTTCAGATCTAATGTAAAATACCTTCCAGATCTCTTTCCTCTCTCTCTCTCTCTCTCTCTCTCTCTCTCTCTCTCACACACACACACACGTATATAATGTGTGCCTGGTTTGAATTCAGTTATTTTTTTCGTGTGCTTATGTAACGTTACCGAATCCGTTGTAACCTCAGTCACAAGTAGACAAAACATACGAAAGAACTGTAACTCGCTTTTTCCCGTTGTAACAACAACGTTTATTTCCTCATTTTTCCGCCACGCGTAACTTCTCGTGATTGTCTTCTCTAACGTGCTCTTTCTCCTTTTTATAGTCTTTTTTCTTTACAGTGACGTCATTTTGCATCTCGTATGCATCTGCATACGCGCGTCCGCGCTCGGTTACACCTATAACCACTGCAATAAGTAAGTGTTTTTATTCTTACGTTTTTGTGAATTTAAACATGTCGAAATCAAAATCGCTGTATTGTAATCGGGAATTTAGTACGGAATCGGTAATTGTATCAGAATCGGGAAAAAATATTATAATCATCTCATCACTAATATATATATATATATATATATATATATATATATATATATATATATATATATAAATTCATATATATATACACACACACACACACACACACACACACATATATATATATATATATATATATATACACTTGTGCCCGATATTATTCATACCCCTCGGATCTTTGAGATTTCTATAAGAATATTGCTCAAACCAGAAGGTAGACAATATTAAAGGGATTTCAAACAATAAATCAAGCATAAGCATTTAATTTAAACTCAACAAATAAATAAATTATGCAAGTTTGAAACATTATACAAAGAAAAACAATAATGGCACTAGTTCAAAATTATTCATACCTCTCTTACTAATAGTCAATAGCATGCCCTTTATTCTTAATAACTGCCTGTAACCGTTTGGGATATTTATCAACAAGGTTTTTACAAGCATCAACACTGATTTTTGACCATTCTTCAATGCAGTAGTTCTCCAAATCCCTCAAATTTCTAGGCTTCCGCTTTTTAACCTCAGTTTTCAATATGTGCCAGAGGTTTTCGATAGGGTTCAGGTCGGGACTCTGGCTAGGCCATTTCAAAACATTAATTTGATTATCCTCAAACCATTTCTTGACTATTTTGGCAGTATGTTTTGGATCATTATCCTGTTGAAGGACCCAGTTTGGTCCTAAATGGAGCTTCTCCGCATCCTGTCTAATGTTTTTCTGGAGTATCTCCAAATATTGCTCCTTCTTCATGGTTCCATCTATCTTGACCAAACTACCTGGACCACTAGCCGAAAAGGAGCCCCAAAACATTAGGCTACCACCACCATGTTTCACCGTGGGTATGGTGTTCTTTGGGTTGTAAGCTTCTCCTTTCTTCCTTCAAACGTAAGAAGCATCCATATGGCCAAACAATTCAATTTTTGTTTCGTCAGTCCACAAAATACTTGAGAAAACGGACTCTGGAGAATTCACATGGGTCCTAGCAAACTTTAGACGTGCTGCAAGGTGTTTTCCGGTGTGCAATGGAGTCCTTCTTGGTCTTCTTCCTTTCAGACCATTTTCATGCAGAGTCCTTTGCAATGTTTGCCTTGATATTTTTATGCCAGAAGACTCCAGATTTTCTAAAATGTCCTTATTAGTGGTGGTTGGATTTGCATTAACACTTCTTACAATATTCCTGGTGGCTCTAGCAGACAGTTTCCTTTTTCTTCCTCTACCAATCAAGTTGTTTGTTGTGTGGTGGCTCTGGAATTTTTTGATGATGCTCTGTACTGTTGCTGTAGGGACCTCAAATTTCTTGAAAATTGACTTGTAACCTAAACCATCAATATGTGAATTCACAATTTTAGTCCTAAGATCATTACTAAGCTCTTTTTTCTTCCCCATTCTAATAATTTTTATTCTTTTATTGGTTTTCAGTTGATATCATTTTAATTTCTGAAAAATGCAAAAAACGAAATGAAATTAATCAAAGGTTGTATAAAAGCATTCAAAATAAGAATCAAACAGAAAACAAACAGTCAGAAACTCGATTAATACTGAAAAAATAAGGGGGTATGATTATTTTTGAACATTGCAGATTTTATAAATAGCTGTATATTTCTTTTATTACAAGTATCCCGAGATTTTAAAATGACGAAAATGATCAGAAGAGGTTTATTAAGAATATGTATCAATATGGACGTAAACAATAAATTCTTACAAAAGTTACACCTAATAAACTCAATTTTCAAGGGGGGTATGAATAATATCGGGCACAACTGTATATATATATATATACATACATATGCTTTCTTCAATATTAACCATTTAAAGACAGATTTGTGGTTTTAATGGCTACCGATCGAAACATCGAAACATTGCCACATTTGTACACGTTTATATAAATAAAAATAATTATATCGCATGTAGATGAGAACGCTTGTATATCCAGACAGCCTGATCTGGTAACCTATCAACAGACGAAACCTTGTAAAAATACGAGAGAACGCGCATAGGAATTATTCCACCGCGACCCGATTGTACCTGTTGTCTTTGTCAGGATTGCAGACTTTGGGTGGAGGCGGCAAAAAAACAAAAAAACAAAAAACAAAAAAAAACAAAACAAAACAAAAAACAAACAAACAAACAGACAAAAAAAAAACGGGAAGGCCAGAAGAAAGCATGATTTAAATAAGCAAGACAAAAATAATAATTGAGCAGCCGGGCGGGCCCCATACGCAACCATTACCGTCGGTGTGGTCAGCGAGCGTATGGACAATCGTGTAGAAGTGGCCAGCGTTTGCAACGGTAATCAGACACCACGACTTATTTTAATGAAAGTGAAATTCGGAATATCGGCGCCATCTTGAGATTTTTTTTTTGATTAGCAGGGTGAAGTTGGAGGTGAAGGTGAAGGTCCGAAAGAATTGCGTATATTTATACTTCTTTAATTGTACATACATTTATTTTGTCTGGTATTGTTTTGCAATTATTTAGTTTGCTTCCTTTTAGTATCACGGAGTGCGTGAGAGAGAAAAACTGACCGATATATTAAGTGACCATTAAAACTGTCACTTCTAATCATTCACTATATATATATATATATATATATATATATATATATATATATATATATATATATATATATATATATATATATATATATATATATATATAGCATGGGTACCCGGCGTTGCCTGAGTTGATATGAAGTTTCGTTTGAAACACGCCTGCTATACTAATCATTTTCATCATGGGTAACGTGCATACCCCCACAACAATTTCAAAAATAAAAGAACGGATAAAAACATGTAAATATAATCGCCCCCGAAAAGAAGTATATGATACCCTCTCCACCAGATATTTCGGTAGAAGGGATCACTGTCCTAACAAATCTCACGATTTCGTGAACCTAAAAAATAACGTTTATAAGCATTAATGCATGCGTTTATTTTTTATTTTGGTAAATGTGTAGTTTAGCGGCGTAAATTATTTGCCAGACAAGATATATATATATATATATATATATATATATATATATATATATATATATATATATATATATATATATATAAAACTATTTTCATATAAAACACATTGTTAGACCCAAAGGCTGAAATAAAACCAGAAAAAAAATTCATTTTTTTTATCATTTATATTTGTTATTCGATGCCGCTATATTGCTTTTAAAATTTGGCCTTTCTAAGGTTTGGCAGATTGACCTTTTTAAGCTTTTTCATGAAGTATGTTTTTGGCCGCCAGATTTTTTTTGTAGATCGTAAAAAAGGCCAAATTTGCCCTTAAAAAAGCCAATCTGTCAAACCTAAAAAAGGCCCAATTTTAAACGTGTAAGGCATGCACATTAAGTCTAATAAAAATTATTAAAAAAAACATAAAAATGAATCTTTTTTTGTTTTAGTTCAGCCTTTGGGTCTAATAATGTTCTATATAAAAATAGTTTTTATAATTTTTTTGTCTGTCAAATAATTTACGCTGATAAACTACACATTTACCTTTATTTTTTGTAAGGGCACTTTTTTTACTGGCTTTTTTTTGTAAATAAAGGAAATTTTCGATTTACTTTTTTAGGGGGAGGGAGGCTTTTCGATTTGCTTTTATTTATCGTTTTATATTTCTTATGTAATACCCCCCCCTCAAAAAATTGAATTTGTCATATTTTGGGGTTTGTTTTATTTATTAAATTGTTAGGTGGAAGTAAAGAATAGTCTAATAAAAAATAATTAAATTTATCGTTATTTTATTTTTCCAATGTAATTCCCGCCCCCTTCCACCAGAAAAAAATTGTATTTGCAAGATTGTATTTGCCCCTCAATCGCCAAACTTAAAAAAAAAATGCTAAAAATGACATGTCTCGTTGAACGCTTGGTGGCCAAAAAGTAGGTGCTCATTTACGTTAAATTTATATAGAAAAGTAATCCCCACTCTAACATGTTATTTTTTTTCAAAATTTCCTCTCTCATAATAATTATAAAGGCTGTTTAAATATATTAGGCTGAAATAAAGTAAATCTCGATTTTTTAGGGGTTAAACGCCGCTGGGTCACGTCGTATAAAGTTACCTTCTTAATTAGAAAATTAAGTTTATAATCGATGAAATTAACGCGAAAAAAGAAAAAAAATGTAAATTGTGGAATTTAGAGGGAGGGGCAGTAGATCTTCATTTTTTTAGGTATTAAACGACGATCCGTTTAAGGAATAAAATAAAACAAACAAATGAAATCTTTTCAGTTTTATTTTGTAAATGTTTGTTGTTTTGAATATTTAAAATAACAATAAAAGCCAAACATTTTTCTATCTGCACGGAATTAATTTTCCAGCTAGAAACATAATGAAATTACCAAATGATATTTGGTGAACGTTTTTTTATTTTTTTATAGATAACATCTAGGGGCAAACCTCTCTAAAAAAAGTTTTAGAAAAAGGTCGCTGTTGGAAATATTAATTGCAAAATAAATTAAATTAAATATATTATCAATATAATTGTTGTTTTAAATTTATTAAATAACAATTTTAAACAGAATACTAATACTAATAATAATTATCTCGCTAAAAACATTTACTAAGATAACGCTATTTAGTAAAATCGATTCTTCTTAATGTCATATGCAAATAAGGTGATCTCTTAATTGTAGTGACCTTAAACTATATCCAGTGGTGAGGCTCCAGCTTGCGGGCTTTGGGGAGTGTGGAGCCACTCTTTAATTGCCATTGCTCACAGGCCCACTCTGACCCGGAGTGGTAGTACCTGTTAGGGTCCCAACTATGGGTTAAATAGAAACCGACTTGAAAATAAACAAATATAGTCTATTAAAAAGTTTTTCTACAACATCTTTGGATTCGGCATTAAATAATCTGAAAAGGGTTGATATGCAGTAAAACAAAAACAAGCAACCAACTTAATTGTATATTTTTGCAAGTATCATACTATATATAGAAATAAATGAAAGATTAAAGTAAGACACATATATATTAATCAAATTGTGAACAAACAAACAGACAGATAGAGAGGAATACGAATTTATATATATATATATATATATATATATATATATATATATATATATATATATATATATAGTAGAACCCCAAGGTACAGTGGCCTTAAGATACGTCTTTTTCAGGTCACGATGTAGAATCCAAGGAGTTCACACCCCCTGGTTACGATATTGTCTCCGCCTTACGGTGTTATTTATGATGTTATTGGATTATATACATGCGTATAATATACCGTACTGTATTTTGTTATTACTTTTTAATGTCGTATCCGGAGTTCTACTGTATATATATATATATATATATATATATATATATATATATATATATATATATATATATATATATATATATTCTTTTTATCATTTTTCTTTTACCTCCTATTCCCCTTACCTCACCCTTTTTTTAACCAAGTAAGATCTGTTACTTACTTGTAGTTTCATTAAATACTTTTATATGCAAAATCCGATCACGCATTTTGCTAATTCCTGCCCTCTGCTGAGAAGGAGGGTATTTCTTCGAAACTCCGCGGATTAAGGATTATCCATTTATCTTGTGCTTCCTTTTTTAAAATTAAATATGTTTTTAACTCTTTTTCAACATGTTTTATTAATCATTTGTTCATATATATATATATATATATATATATATATATATATATATATATATATATATATATATAGTAATTTATAAAATATATATGGCGATTAAGCTACACTGAATATTCGGCGTTTCATCCACTCTAGGATTCGTCAGGCTTATGCGCGAATTCTGTGGTTGTTTCTCGTTTTTATATGGTCCTCTTCTGTTGAGGATTTTAGTTAGCCAATTAGCTTTCTAGTATCCACCGCGCCCCTTCCTTTCAGCCAATGGGCATGCATTTTATCGAACAAAGGATCTTTTTTAGAACTAGAGTAGTGGTTTAAGGCAGACCTTTATATATATATATATATATATATATATATATATATATATATCAATTTACATATGTGTACATACATATATGCACATATATATACATATATATACATACATATATGTGTGATCGTTTATGTATATTCATGTTTATTTAATTTGTTTATTTTCTATTGTTTTTGTTAGTTTTAAAGCTATTTTGTATCGCTATCCTAGAGTAAGTTTTATTTTGTGAAGAAAGTTATTTGCTATTTCTCTTCTACAGTTTAATAGATTTTGGGGTTCTTTAAAGTACATGTCATGAAAAATTTTCTATCCTGTACTTTAAAGAACCCCCAAATCTATTAAACTGTAGAAGAGAAATAGCAAATAACTGTGTTCACAAAATAAAACTTACTCTAGGATAGCGATACAAAATAGCTTTAAAACTAACAAAAACAATAGAAAATAAACAAATAAATAAATTAAATAAACATGAATATACATAAACGATCACACATATATGTATGTATATGCATAAGAAATGTAAAAATACCAGCGGTGGTTGACGTTATGTTTTGAGAAAAATAGAAAAACCGAATGAAATGATTAAAATAATCAACGTTTCGTCCTTATTTCATAGGACATCTTCAGGATATTGAAGTAAAAATGCAAGAAAAGAAAAAGTCATAGATCGTACGAAAAAGAGAACAGTTTTTTAATCCTACCCATGTCGGGAAGGGCAAACATATGTGTGCGTATGGGAAGGTTGG
>NC_136483.1:144178566-144186066 GCF_053919585.1 Euprymna scolopes
TTCTAGTTTCGACTGTATAGCCACAACAGACCCTGCAGTGTGTCAGATGCAGAAAGGCATTTTCTCGTAAGACAAGTGTAAGAGAGCAAGAGAGAGAGAGAGAGAGAGAGAGGAGAAGGAGAGAGAGAGAGAGAGAGAGAGAGCGGACGCACGTGTGGCAGCAACAGCAGCAGATGCAGCAACAGGAGCAGATGCTGCAACAGCCAACGTAATGACGTCACAATGACGTCACAGCGAGGAAGAAAATGATCATAAAAAAGAAAAACGTGGGTGGGGGAGATAGATGTGTTACACACGTAAATCGAGAGCGACAGGGAAAGACGTGTTCTAAACAGCCGGACAAAGATAGAGCACCACGAGTTCGACACGGCAGAGTCTTGCTCAGCATATTGGAGTATGCGAAGACTTTTGAACAAGAGACAAGGCGTTATTCTGGAAGTACCTGTAAATAAATGTCAGTTGTTTCAACTGGAAAAAAAAGTAATTCATTTCTTTCCTTGCGACTGTCTGCATACAACGTGTAGGTCCCGAATACTGACATATAACGACTACGCCAGAAAGGTTGCCATCATCACTTTCGTCAAATTTTTTTGTTGTTTTTAGATTCACCTCTTCTGTTGGTCATATCTTGGCTTGTTTACACGGTATTTTCTACGGAGTGTTATCACGCCTAACTACATTTTCCATACTAATAGCTCATCATTTATCAAGGCCGAAAGCATCTCGACGGTGAAGGTAAATGAGATTGCCAGCCGAATGAAAGAACAGTATAACATTTTAATTACGGGAGATAACGGTAGTTAAGTGGTTAACTAGGTGCGTAAGGTTCGAATCCAGTTCGTCCCACCAATACACTTTCTCTTAGGATATTGGCAACCTTCATTTTATCCCTCTCGTACATACCCAATATGTTTCTAGAACTTATTTTAACTAGAAAGATATCAGGGAAACTAATTTCAACAACAGAATCATCTGATCCATGTGGAATGAATACAATGAATCTTACTTATACTAACAGTTTGCCTACACATGTGCAAACGTGTTTCGGCTATAGCCTTTATTATAGCTAAAACTCTTCAGGCCAGTCCAACAGCAGTGAAAGTGATAAAAAGGAATTTTTTTTTTGGAAAAGTGCTGGTTTGTCACGTGATCAGATGCGTTATAAAAGTAGAATAGAGTAGTAGAATGTGGATATTCCGTTTACGTTTTGCCAGCCTTGTAACTTGGGCTTTCTTTATTTTGTCCTCTAGTCTTCACGTTCCATGAACGAGGTTTGTGACAAAAAGGGGGAGAATTCTTGTTTTCTGGGTCTGAATCTATCCATCTAACTCTTATCATTGACTGTTTTTTTGATATTTTTATTATTTTATATATTTTCAAATATTTTTATATAGTTTTTATATTTTTATATAGTTTTTGATATTAAAGTGATATTTATATTTTTAAGTGATATATATATATATATATATATATATATATATATATATATATATATATATATATAATTACGAGGCTTGAGTTATTAAAAAGTAAGAACTAATGAACTCAACGAGGTTGTTAGTGTTCGATGACAAGAGCAAAATATTTTTTAAATTTTTTATTCGAATGCATACAGTTGCGTTTGGTCGCTTCAAACAGCTATCTGTTTCAATTAATGAGACTTCGTCAGGCGACCCTGACATTTTTCTTTCTAAAACGTTGAATGGTTCAGGGTCGCCTGACGAAGTCTCATTGACTGAAACAGATGGCTATTTGTATCGACCAAATGTAACTGTTTACCTTCGAATAAATACTATATATATATATATATATATATATATATATATATATATTTATATAAATGAATATATATATATTTATATAAATGAATATATATATATATATATTTATATAAATGAATATATATATATATATATATTTATATAAATGAATATATATATATTTATATAAATGAATATATATATATATAAATGAATATATATATATATTTATATAAATGAATATATATATATTTATATAAATGAATATATATATATTTATATAAATGAATATGTATATATATATTTATATAAATGAATATATATATATTTATATAAATGAATATATATATATTTATATAAATGAATATATATATATATAAATGAATATATATATATTTATGTAAATGAATATATATATATATATTTATATAAATGAATATATATATATTTATATAAATGAATATATATATATAAATGAATATATATATATATATATAAATGAATATATATATATATATAAATGAATATATATATATATATATATATATATATATAGATAGATATGTATGAATTTTTAAAAAATATGACATCTTAGCCTGACGGTCCCTTACGGGGATGGAACGCGAAAGATTCTTACTTACATCAAGTGGTTCCTTGCCTTGTCTAGCGCGATTTCCATAAAAATATGAAACATAAATAAAACAAATCCAACTTGCCTCCTCCCTTGAGGCTTGCATTCACAAATATCCGTGTGCTTAGAACTAATTTAGCTGATTTTGAAGCATTTCTCCTAACAAATACCCCGGATATCTTAGCACTAAGTGAGACTAACCTACGCTCCTCCATCCTCTCTAACTACTTTAACATGCCTGGATGTCTCCCATTCTGCCATAAAGACTCTGACAGACACATGCGCGGACTTGGAGTTTACATTCGTAATACCCTTCCCTTGAAAACCTAGAATCGGATGATCAAGCCTTTATGTACTTTAGACTAAACTTGCAACACAACATTAACTACTTTTACTTTCTCTACCGCTCTCCCTCGATCCAGAACTGCACCATAATAAACAAAGTCTCTGACAGCATAGACACAGCACTCTCTCTCAACATTAGCGCACAAGTACATGTATTTGATAACTTTAATGTTCACCACAAAAACTGGCTTGGATTCTCTACTTACACAGATGCAGCGGGCAGCACAACTCATAGCTTCTCTATATCTCACTCCCTATCACAAATTGTTACGTTTCCAACCCGTTTCCCTGACCAGGAAGAACAACATGCATCACTTCTAGATCTGTTTTTGACCACAGTTCCCGATGATTGTATAACGAATGCCAACAGCCCACTTGGGAACGCTGATCATGCAGTGATAATGGTTGAAATCACCGTAAAATCTAGAGCCAAAACTGAAGAGCCAGTGCTCAAAACAACGAGATATTATAAAAAGGCTGACTGAGAAGCCATCAGAGATCTTATCAGAGATGCCCCATGGGGAAATATTTTTTCTCTTCCTGCTGAACAGTGCGCAAACGAGATCACTGAATGGTTGAAAACTGCAATCGAAGCGCATGTTCCATATGCGGAAATTTTATAGCAAGCCCCACTCTCCCCAATGGTTTACTTCGACTTGCGCAACTGCCATTGCTCAAAGGTAGCATGCATACCACAGATTTAACCGACATAAGTCCAGTTCAAACAGACAGAAGTACATAGAAGCTAGAAGTAATGTTAAAAAAGAAATAGCGGCAGCTAAGAGAGAATTTACAGAGACCATTAAAAACGCATCGAAGCACAAAAACTAGGAACTCTTGATCTCTGGAAAATCTACAACAGTGTAATAAATAATGGGCAATCAACCATTCCCCCACTAACCAAAAATCACGAGGTTGTTGTCTCAGCAACCGAGAAGGCTAACACGCTTGCCAGTCGGTTTGCCTCAAACTCCACACTGGACCCTTCCAACCACCCCCTACCTGAATTTCCTATGCAGACAGACGCCACGTTAGACGATCTAAAAATCACCCCTGCTCAGGTGCATGCTCTCATAAAAACCTTGACACTTCAAAAGCATGTGGACCCGATCTCATCCCAGCTGTGCTATTAAAAAGTGCTCAGCCGAAGTAGCTCCAGTTCTCTCCAACAAATGCCTTAATGAATCCTGCTTTCCGGGCTGTTGGAAAACTGCTTCTGTGGTGCCAGTATTCAAGAATTCTGGCGAAAGGACTGACCCATCAAATTATCGACCCATTAGCCTCCTCCCACTTTTTGCCAAAATATTTGAGACCTTAATTAACCATGCTCTAGTCCATCACCATACAGATGCTAAACTTCTGACTGACCAACAATATGGATTTAGACAAGCCCGTTCCACAGCAAACATCCTAACTGTAATCTCTGAACGTATATACCATTCACTGGACAAAGCAGGGGAGGGCAGAGCGGTAGTTCTAGATATATCTAAGGCTTTTGACAGGGTATGGCATGAGGGTCTCCCCAGGAAGATTAGATCATACAGTATCACTGGTAGAATACTAAATCCCTACATAGTCCCCCAGTAGTTGTTGCCCCTGATAGTAGCCCCCTACACCAAAGTGGCAATGTGCCTTGTTTGGGGTGAAAATGTAATAAAAAAGAAGTTATTGAAACAACGACTTAAATTTTTGCTCGATTATAGTAAAGAAAACATTTTTTGTATTCTTTTCTCTCTTTGATTATAAACTACCTTTATTTACATAAATGGTTTACCACACAAGGCCCAAAGCGACTCGACAATGAGGATTAATGAGGTTGTCAGTTGGATGATGGAGAAGCGCTATTAAAGGGTTGAAAATGACGTTTCATTAATTCAAAGGACGACATCTATTAAGACAAGCTCCTTTTCTTCATTTATAAACAACCTTTCCAGCCATCGACTACCATGGATAATAACAATCTAGCTGAGAGTTTCTCATGCAAACTCCTCAGCCTAACATTCACAGCT
The DNA here is from genome assembly GCF_053919585.1 of Euprymna scolopes. Taxonomy (NCBI): domain Eukaryota; kingdom Metazoa; phylum Mollusca; class Cephalopoda; order Sepiida; family Sepiolidae; genus Euprymna; species Euprymna scolopes. The sequence goes on from NC_136483.1 coordinate 144,183,312, forward strand.
AACATTGATTGAAACAAATACAAAGAAGACAATGTAAATGCCACGGCAAAGAGGGAAGGCTTCCGCAAACGCGCTAGAAAAGTAATCACATGTAACAGTATTTTATATCTCTAAAAAAGACCCATTCGCTCATGGAATAGTGTTGTTACACGTGAATCAGTACATCGACTACTAGTCTCTCTCTCTATTGGATAGGGCCCAGATAGAAGTATCCAATCTAGTAGGCGGCACTATCAACCAAGCTTCAACCCCTGTCGCATCGCCGCAATGTTGCATCCCTGTACTTGTTTTACATACAATGTAATAGAATGTGTTTCAGAAAACACGCAGAATGGTGCTCAACACTAGACGTAAAGACCCCCCCCATCCCAATTAAACCGACAAGCAGCAAAATTCCACACTTTCAATATAAAGATCTACCGATGTCAGAAATTCTTCTACTCTGAAAAATTTTGTTTCTCAGACTGCCAGACTTTGGAATCTCCCACCCCCCACCGCCCCCGTATTTTACTTCCTAACTATACTAACATGCTGAAATCTAACTGTAAGGTTAACATATAACTTGCTACTCAACTCTCCAATTAGAATGTCCCGGTAGCCCTTTTACTTTGTCGGGGTTGGACCTAGGTATGCAATGCACATCGGCTAACGGTTTCATGCGCGCAAATGCATGGTGTAATCGATTTAGTGTTGACACAGACGTTCCGGCGCGTTAACGCTTATGAGCATGCATTGCGGGTTGATGGCGAGAGGCGGAAGGCATTCTAATTGGTCTGGTCTCTCGGTGCAAGCCACTTGGTCTGATTGTTGACCACCACTACTCTTGTCGCCGCCACCATGAACAGCAGTTAATAATTCATGAGACTGGTCACAAGGGTCATAGTTCAACACTTGTTGGTCAGGGCAGCGAAGGTCAACAGGAATGTTCGTGTTTAATTAGAGGTAACCGGAAGTTGCTGCGACAACAGGATGTTATAGATGTGTATTAACGAAGAAACGAGATTTGAAACGACGTAAAGCGGAACAAAAAGGAAAGAAATGAAATTGATAAAGAAAACTGCAGAAAAAAAGAGTGATAGGCTAATAAAAAAAGATGAATACACACACACACACACACACACACACACACACACATATATATATAGTCACTCACATACAGTACTGTTTCGCTGTATCACAGCTCATCAGTGCGGTTAGACAGGCAACTACCCCAAGCCAGGATCGAAACCCGAATACCCGTATGACAGTCAAGGCTTCTATCCATTACGCTAATCGGCGGCTAGAGAGAGAGAGAGAGAGAGAGAGAGAGAGAGAGAGAGAGAGAGAGAGAGAGAGAGAGAGAGACAGACAGACAGACAGACAGACAGACAGAGAGACAGACAGACAGACAGACAGACAGATGGAAAGAGGGTAAAAGATCGATCTGGATAATGTTGGTATTCTATAAATACATTTCTCTATATTTATAAATCATCTATTTCGAATTTTAAAAGTTTCTTTTATTAACCTTTTCTTTAATTCCAAAGCTTTCTCCTATCACACACACACACACACACACACACACACACACACACACACACACACACACACACACACATATATATATATAGAGAGAGAGATAGAGAAAGAGAGATAGATAGATAGATAGATAGAGAGAGAGAGATAGAGAGAGAGAGAGAGGGAGAGAGAGAGAGAGAGCGTGGGAGAGAAAATAGATCAAGAGTTTTGTTTGTTCTACTGTGTTAACGTTTTCAGTTTCTCTTCTAACTTAATATGTATGCAAGCAAAGCCACAGACGTATCTATTATTTCTCACATTCAGATTGTTTTATTGCTTATATATTGCGTCTTACACGTGTTTCATTGAATCGTAAAAATTTACCTTACGATTCTTCAGAAACATAAACAAGCCCATCGGAAAAAATTGTTTTGTTGGAATTGAAAAGGATAAGTAAAACGCACGCGCGCACACACACACACACACACACACACACACACACACACACACACACACACACACACACACACACACACACACACACACAAACAAAAAACTGACAGAACATTACATTATTGCACGATTTGGATGTGTTTATATCGGCGTTTTGTTTAATTCCCGATGTTTCAGCGATAATCGCGAATCGACTATTGACCACCATTTTATTTTTCGTTCTAACTTGGCAGGCTTTACGCTATCTTTATTTAAAAAAAAACACTGTAAAATAAGTTAAAATACACAAACAATCCTTATCCAGATAGGTAGAATAATAGCTTCAGCTATTATTTGCCTTGTTAGCTATTCTGGAAAATATTCTCGTATGATTTATATGAACAAACAAACAAACAAACAAACATACCTCTTTATAAACTCAACCGAAAACAGAACCTCTATGGCGGAGGCAATCGTAACACTGTTGAGATAATTCAAAAATGAAGAAACGAAAGTGAGTCAGAAAAGAAATAGAATATAAAATATTTATGTGTTTTTTTTTCGATTAAAAAAGTTATTTTTTGTTCAAGTAGGTTTACTTGCTGAGTTTAAATCATTGTCGCTGCGAATTTAAGTGTTTAAGTTAGGATCCTATGCGATCCTCACTCCGTGACAGACTCTCACTCTCACTATATCTCTTTCTCTCTCTCTCTTTCTCATAAACACATGCATACATACATACACACACTTATATGTGTGTGGGGTGTGTGTGAAGAGCTCTTTTCAAGAACACGTCGCCTGCATAAGCACCTATTTCATTTAAGGG
>NC_136483.1:144188566-144208566 GCF_053919585.1 Euprymna scolopes
CTTGACAGAGTACAAAATAGATTTCGTAGCTTAGTGTGGGATGCCCTTTTCTCTTCCCTGCAACCTCACTCGCAAAGAAGACACGTTGCGGGCTTGTCTTTGTTTTATCGTTATTTCCATGGCAAGTGCTCGTCTGAGCTCCAATCTCTGGTCCCCCCTCGCAAATCTTTCACGAAAAACACCCGTCTAGCTGAAACCACTGTCAGTAATTTTCCCCAATCGTTATCTGCGCCTAAATCAAAACGTAGATTCCATGAACAAAGCTTCTTTCTTAGAAGTGCGCGCCTGTAAAACTCTGTTCCGTTTGCCTGTTTTCCACCTGACTACAACTTAGATGTCTTCAAGTCCAACATAAACATATTCCTGATAAACCGCCCCCTTAAGTAAGACATTTTATCAAATCTGCATTACTAACGATTACTACGATATTATCCCATTGATTACTGTACACGCAGTAACCCTTATCGTCGTGTGGCTTCCGGGACTTGATAAGTGGTGACTACCATGTATGTATATATATATATATATATATATATATATATATATGTATGTATGTATGTATGTATTTGTGCGTATGTAGTTACATATGAATATCTCTATATATGTTGTAATATAAATTTATAAATTAATAAAATAACTGTAACTTCCAAACAGTTTTAAACCATTCTACATTTATTTTAGCCACGTTAAAACACACACACACACACACACACACACACACACACACACACACACACACACACACACACGCATATATATATATATATATAATATAAAGCTGAACGTCTGTGTGTGTGTCTGGTCACGAATAGGCTCCTATATAGTTGACTATTATAGAAAGCTGATCACATATAATGATAGATGTATCGAGACACAGGAATGGGTGTGTTTGATCTGGCATAATTATGATTAATTAAAATTGTGGGGTCTGCGTACGCGCCTAGTCCACAAAGTATGGAAATAAAAATTAAAAAAATTATAAAAAAACGTTTACAAGTGTTTTTGATATAGATGTACATAGTAATACTTTGATAAGTATTTTTTTTTTAACTTAAATAGGGATGGTATAATAAAATTGTGGGAGTCTGCGTTCGCGCCTGGCCTCCATAGAATGGAAATAGGCACAAACTTTAATAAAGACTTGCATATCTATCTGCATAAGTATAATTTGATAATTATGTTTCAGTTTGAAGAAATATAGTATAATAAAATTATGGGGTGTTCGTTCGCGCCTGGCCTCCATAGAATCGAAATATGTCACAAAGTTTAACAAGTTTTTTTTAATATAGATTCACAAAATATTGTGATAAGTGTTTCAGTGTGAACAGATATGGTATAATAAATTATGGGGTTTATCTATTTTATTTTTACTTTCATCATATTTTGCTTTGGTTTTGATACCCCCCCAAATTCGAAGCTATCTCTTTACAACCCTTCCTTTTCATAACCTATCATACTTTTATAAATCAGAGTCCATTTTCTTTAGGCTGTTTTTGAACCCAGTCAACGACGGGTATTTTTGCTAGTATATATATATATATATATATATATATATATATATATATATATATATATATATATATATATATATATATACTAGCATTTCAGCCCGGCGTTGCTCGGGTGTTTAGATGTGTATGTTGAGCAAAAAAAAGAAAAAGTGGTAGTAGGAAGGCAGGCTCGAACCCGTACCGCGAAGGGGGGGAAAAACGGGAAAAGAACGTAACGTCTTTACTGTTACGATCACCGCTAATCCGGAAGTGACGTAGGCTTAAATTAAGGCTAATAAGGTTAATAATAATCGAAAGGAGAGGATGCCTTTAAAAAATATCGTCGAAAAAAGCGACCCCCCCCTGTAGAAAAGTGCCAGTTGAAGGTAAAGATATTAATGTTTTTAGCCAATGTTTCGATATTTATCGTCTGATAGGTCGAACTTCAAAACGATATTGATCTTGGTAAAATCCGTTGCCTCTGTCGAAAGTTTTAGGCAGACATGCAAACATACATACATAGATTTATATATTGGTAGTTCAAATTTTCGACCCAAACTGATTAAAAAGCTTGCCCTATCTCTGAATAACCTTTATGTAAAATTTCAAATGTTTAGACCAGAAATTGTCTGAGTAATTTGGTAGAGACCGCAGAGATCAATTTTTTTAAAACTTTGACCCCTATTATGACCCCTGAACATTTATTGTTTTGATCTCAAATCAAGTTTTTAAGTTAGATCCATGTCCAAGGAACCTATATCTAAAATTTCAATTATTTATACCAAAAATCGTGGAGGAGTTTTGTAGAGTTCTCAAAGGTCAAATTGTTGAGATTTATCCCCTTAACAGCCAAATTTCTGGCCGATGATGGATTACAAAGATTTTCCCAAATCTCAGTACTTAAAATTGGCAGAGTTATTGCGTAGAGAAATGTACCGAGGCACACGGACATACACAAAGACTCGTTCACTTTATATATATGTATATATATATATAAATGTGTCTCTGTGTGTGTCTGTGTGTGTCTGTCTATGTACATTTCCCTATGCAATAACTCTGTCAATATTTAGTCTACAGGCTAGAAATTTGATATACAGGGTACTAAGATTAAGGAAAATCTATGGGATCGGGTTTCGGCAAGAAATTTGGCTGTTAAGGGGTCAAAGTTCAACGATTTAACCTTTGAGAACTCTACCAAACTCATCCGCCAATTTTGGGTCTAAACACTTGAAATTTTAGATATATGCTCCTTGGTCATGGATCTAACTTAATAACTTGATTAGAGCCCCAAAAATAAATGTTAAGGGGTCATAACAGGGGTCAAAGTTAAAAAAATTGACTGTTTTTTTTTTGCTCAGCATACACCTCCAAACACCCGGGCAACGCCGGGCACCCATGCTAGTATATATATATATATATATATATATATATATATATATACATATATATATATATATATATATATATATATATATATATATACGAGACGCTTTATTATTCGAAGTAATTTAAATGTAATTAGAACCAAAGTATATAAAAGAATCAAAATTTTAAATGAAACAGTAAACAAAAACTGCCTGAAGACGACAGAAGAAAATCAGTTGAAAGTACTTGCAAGACCCCCCCCTTCCTTAAAAAAAAAAAAAAAAAAAAAAGCGGACGGATGAAAACGACTACGGAATGTCTTACACAAATTCGATCGAGATATTAGACCGACCATACGAAAACTGTAGAAAAAAAACCAAAAAAAAAAAACCGATTAAGTAGAAACACTCCGTGCTGTTCAACAATGTCTGTCTAAATATATATATTTATATATACACAATTGTATGCCGTCGTCCATGACGTCACTGTAAACAAATAAACAGGAATACGGATATATATATATATATATATATATATATATATATATATATATATATATATATATATATATATATATATATATAAGTTGAGTTTTTCTTTCGCTCTGACATTGATAGTAAAAGTCTACTTTTTCTATTTAAAAATTATTAGCGCGAATATTTTTCTATATTACGTCCTAGTTATGCGAGCGACTACATGAAGGTTTGCATATTCCTTTGAAAAACAAGCGTAACTTAATTACTGATTACTTTTGTATTGTTCTTATTAAATGATCGGTTTCATTTTATTATTGCGTTGAATTCTATTTATGCATAATGTCTATATTCTGCATAATTGCATAGAATTTAATATGAAAACCTTTAGTACACGGAAATCTATCTATCTATCTATCTATCTATCTATCTATCTATCTATCTATGCATATATATATATATATATATATATATATATACTTTTAATCTGTTTTTACGTAAGCAGTAATGTGTGTTGCTACACGGTCATGGGCATGTTTCGGTTTTCTAATATATAGTAACTAGATATCTCTTCAGGCAACTACGCTTACATTTAAAAGCGAAATCGTTAAGTCTTACAGTAAAAATGTTTTTAGGGGAAAAAGGGGGGTCAGGGGATGGTTCAACTTTACGTTGAGTGTGTGTGGATTTATTTTGCTATGTTGAGGTGAGGGAATAAAATAGGTAGGGTTTGGGGTTGAGAAGTTAAAACAGATTGAAAATATACCTTGCTCTACTTTATTGAGTATTGAGTACTCTACTATTAACCTCATAATATTTCACTGTTTACCTTACCTCTGGAAAATGGCAACTTCAAATTACATATATATATATATATATATATATATATATATATATATATATATATATATATATATATATATATGAGGAACTATGCATATTAAATTTTATTCAACCTTTTATTCATACCAGCTTTTTTAATTTATGAAACTCGATGTAACTACAGCGCATATGAAGAACAAGTTTATATTCCAAATTTACAGATGTTGAACATCTTACCGTTTATTTAGTTGACATGCACAATTCTTTACAGCACCTGTTTCGTAGCGCAAAATCATTCATGTAATTATTATGTCAATTCTTGATTTTATTTCGCCCTTAACTCCTCAGAAGAAAAAGGACTAATCATTTTTAAGAGAAAATGCGTATCGGCGCGATTACAAAATCTGAACGTTGGAAGAGAAGTTGCAGTCCTTTTTCAATGTGTTACGCCATAGTTTAAACCAGTTAGAAAACCTTTAAGTTAACTACAAAGATAAAACTTTTTTTCATTGCATGAATTGCAATAAACATTGTCTTGATACAGCTGTAAACAGCCTTGATAGTTTTGTGAACGTTTTTGTTAGGAGTATGATTTAAAAAGAATTTAAATCTCCCAAAATACATCTATCTATCTATCTATCTATCTATCTATCTATCTATCTATCTATCTATCTATCTATCTATCTAATATGAAGGGAGCATGTGTATTATAATTGATACCGACGCAAACCATTACAAGCTCCAGTTCCAAAGTTCCTGCTTTTACCGCCTTTTCCTGGCCGTGCTCAACCGCCGCGACAATGGCCACCGACATCAGCACCGCTACCACCGCGATTAAGCAATTACGGCAGCCATGTCAGTTTTACTCGCTCGTCATTTACTAAGTCATTTGCCTCGTCTACATTTTTTCTTCGACGATTCGTCTTTCTTTCTCGTTGTTCTCTTATTTTTTCTGTTGTTTTTGTTGTTTTTCTTTTTATTTTCAGACAATTGTTGTAGACCTTTCAAGAAAAAAAAATGATAAACGAAAAAAAGATAAAATGTAAATAAATTCCACCATCATCTTATTCTAGAGTTTTTCTTCCTGGCTGTGCCTCTCAACGGCGCCATTTCCTCTTTAAGATACGACCACGACCCTACCATTATTACAATTGCCGCCCACACAAATGCTGCCCCCTCTTCCCGCTAGCTATGTCCCCTTCTATGGTAACTGTACACCGAGACTCTAATAGCCTTCTCCTTCCTATCTCCCTTTCTCTCTCTTTATATATATATATATATATATATATATATATATATATATATATATATATATATATATATATATATATATATATATTAATTATATAGACAAATATTACATAGTCGCTACATGCTAATGTTTCGGACAAATTAGTTTGCAAGAAACCAAAAAGTCACTTGTCAGATGACGTAAAAATGTTTAGTTTATATCAAAGGCATCTGGTTGGATAACGCAAATTTATTTGCAAATGTTTTCGAAAGAGGTGGAGAGTACTAGAAACCTGGGGAGACATGTTGTCACTCAGCTTCCAGAGAACACCACAGGTTGTTTTTAAGGAGAGATATTTCATGACCTGTGTAAAAGCTCCTTGTGGCCCTCCTCCTCCTCCTCCTCCTCCTCCTCCTCCTCCTACTACTACTACTACTACTAATACTACTACTACAACAACAACAACAACAACAACAACAACAATAATAATAATAATAATAATAATAATAATAATAATAATAATAATAATAATAATAATAATAATAATAATTCAACGCTGCGGTTCATCATTGCAATGATGTCCCTGAACAATATACTAAGAAAATGCCAAACTGGATACAAGTTCACCAATACAGATGAAAGCACGACCTTCTAATGTACATAAATAACCTGAAACTGCTTGCAAAACAAACACAGAACTAGAGACACTAATGAACACAACGAGAATCTTCAGCCATGTTATCCAAATGGAATTCGGTATGGAAAAGTGTGCATTGCTGGCAATCAGGAGGGGAAAACTGGAAGCAACAGAAGGTATATTACTGCCCAATCAAACAGAGATGAGGGGACTAGATAAACATTATAGCTACAAATATTTGGGTGTTCTGGAAGCAGACGCCATCAAAGCAGAAGAAACGAAAGAAAAAATTGGAAAGGAATACCTCAGAATAACACGAAAACCCCTCGTGATGAAACTGTATAGTAGAAATCTAATTAACGGTATGAACACGTCGGCAGTGTTACTTGTAAGATACTCTGGACCATTTATAGGATGTACCAAAGAAAAACTGAGATATCCTGACCAGAAGATCAGGAAATTCATGACAATGCACAATACACTACAGTCAAAGGATGATACTGATTGACTCTTTGTGAAAAGAGCAGACAGGGAAGAGAGCCGGTCTGTATGGATAACTGCGTAAATAACGAAAAACAAACAACAAAAAAGAATGAGAAAAATACATAATGCAGAACACCGAAAGAATAATTACCGCAGCAAGTGACACTAAGGAACCAAATAAGATAGAAAAAAAAAGACGAAATATAAGACGAGGAATGAAAAATGGTAAGAGAAACATCTACACGGATGATTCATAAAAATTACAAAGACGAGACTAACGAAAACACTTGGAAATGGTTACAAAAAAGAAACTTAAACAGGGAAACTGAATCACCAATAACAGCTGCACAAGATAACGCAATTAGAACCAACCACATCAAAGCAAGAATCGACAAGACATAAGAAAACAGCAAATGCAGACTCTACGGAAAAAGAGACGAAACAATAAACCACATAATAGACGAATGCAACAAACTAGCCCCAAAAGAATATATAAAAATGAACACGATCAAGTGGCGAAGGCAGTACATTGGCAACTATGCAGACAATTGCATCTTGAACAGTCAAATGGTAGAAGCAAAAACCGGCAACGGTACTGGAAAATGAAAGTCAGAAGATCCTATAGGACATGGATATACAAACGGATAAACCCATTCAAGCAAGAAGACCGGACGTCATAATAGTTAACAAGAAGGAAAAGTCTTGTCAGATTGTAGATTTTGCCGTTCCAGCAGCACACAGCGTGAAAATCAATGAGACTGATACACGGGCCTGGGAGAGTTCAAATACACGGAACTGACCAGAGAGTTCAAAGAGATATGGAAATTGAAGAAAGTCAAGATAATAGTAGGAGCGCTAGGAACAATCTCGGAAAACTTTGAAAAAAAAAGAAAAAAAAAGAGAGAGATTGGAATTAAAAGGATGGCTGAGAATATACAACAGATAACAATGATGAAATATTAAGGAAAATCCTTGAATGAGACTAAAACCACACTTGAACTACAGACACAAACTAGACACAGAAACGGCTACAGTTGTAGAACACAAAGAAACATCACATGGAATAATGAAAATTTAAACGGCATAATTGTGAGGTACCCCCATGTGGCCCTGCGTTCCGGCCACCCCCATTTTTGTGTGTGCATGTCACCATTAGCTGGCACCACACCAAATAAGTGAGGAGGAGCAAGGAGGATGGAAATACGGAGGAGAGAAAGCACTAGCCAGACCGCTTCTAGATGCGACTGCGACCTTTGGGGAGGATTTATAACTTAAAGTATTGCAGCATTAAGAATTTATCACATGTTATAAATTGAATTAAAAAAAAATTCTTCATGCTGCAATATTTTAAGTTATAAATTTATTATATTTTTTACTAGAATATTTTGTCCTTTTCTTTTCCAGTTTTAACAACTAGTCCTTTACTGTTCCATGTTTAAGCTTAACCATATTACTTTTCATGCTCGCATTTTCTATTGTAATCCATGATTTTTCCAGGCTTCCAATAAATTCAGTTGTTCTTTGTTTAATTTCAGTCTTATTTTTTGCTCCATAAACACATGTAATAACAATGTACCGCACCCGTCTGCTTTCAATAAAACCTCCAATTATCTCCCTTTCATGTTTTCATTCTCTCTGTTGCACTTGTTACTTCTATTTTCGTGACAGCAGTGAATTAGTAGCAACAGTAGTCGCTAAAGCGACGTGGTTGCTATGGAAACCAATCATAAAAAGCGTCGCTCACCTCCTTACATATTTTGACGATTTTGAAGACCAGAAAATTCATAACTTTTGTTTTATTGAACGAAAATTGAAAATTTTTTTCACAATATAGCTGAGAAGGTGATCTATAAACTGTAATAATTGTTTGAAATTTGGTCGAAAAATGAGTGAGCGGTGAAGCTTTAAAGCAGTTCTTAATGACTAAAACTGCCACTTAACCCTATATTCAAGCACTACCGTGTTTCAATGATTATATATATGCATATATATATATACATATATATATATATATATATATATATATATATATATATATATATATATATATATATATATAAACATATCCGGTCATTAAAACCGAACTAATTTAAATTGGAGTTCGATAATTTTTTTACACTCAGTGACCGAATACTGCGTCCATTGATTTATTTATATGTCCACTTCATAACTACTTAATATTCATGACGTCATGAGACATATTAATGGTCCTACATTTCAAGTTGCGGGCGTAATTGCGATCTTAATGAGAATTGTTTTTAAACGTGCTAAAATCTTTAAGTGTCTTCATGTACTCGGTGAACTTTGACGCAGATTCATCAATACGTATGCAGACGTCTAACGGAAACAATTTTTTTTTTATTTTTTAAATATACAAGGTCTTTTTGAAAAGTAGTGAAACTAGATATACTATGTGGACAATAAGCAAAAAAATGGACAGACAAACTGGGATTAATCTTAGCCTCATGGAACAATTCCGAATCTTTCACGTGTTTTTTTTCTTCGTAACGACAATGCACCTGCTCAAATGGACGTAAACATCTGGTATTTATTAGGATGAAGTATATCATCTTACAAACTTCTGAACTCTGTCCACTACAGAATAAATGTCTAAACAAAAACATTGTTTACCAAGGTATAATATTTACCAAAGAAAACCAAAATAAAAAATATCACGTGGGTTTGGCCTCTATGGAGTTTAAAACTAGATATGACGACAATAAAATCACATTCAATTAAAAAAACAAAAACAAAAACAAAACAAAACAAATAAAGCAGTAATAGTAATGGGAGCTCAAATAAAGCGGAAGCTTGTCGATAGTCGAATAGAAAATTTTACGAGAAACCAGTGCATGTAGAAATTTAAACGACCTGTGTAGATTATGCCTCAACGAGAAATCTAAAATCCTAAACTTTAAAAAATTAAACCTATTAAACTGTAAATGCGAAGTAACAAACGGCTGCATTAAAAATACATTATATATATAGATATGTACATGAATATGTATATCTTTATGTATATAATAAAATAATAATTAACAAATAAAAAATTAAACTACTATAGCATTTAAAATATAAATTAAAAAAACATAAGAAAATGTATTCTAAACACGCACAAGTTAAAACAAAATCACCTTTTAATTCACACAAAAGAGAATAAAGACAACGCTTTTATCCACTGCGCCTTCCAGTCCTGTTGCGCAGTGGACAGAGGCGTCGAGTCTCATCGGTTCCAGGTGAGCATTGTTTGAAGATAGCTGTTTCAATCCTACTCAAAGCAGGCCAGAGGATTAGTTGACGAAAACGTGGCGAGACAACAACTACGGAAGGCAGTAATTATGGGAGATAAGTTACTAGACTCAGTATTTCTATCCCGTCGCAGTTAATCACCCGAAGAAGGCCAAAGGATGAGTCGACCGAAACGTGGTGAAACAACACCAACTATTAAAGATAACGATAACAGTTTGCAAAAAAAAAAAAAAAAAAAAAGAATGAATGCCCAAACATCGTGTTTTGTTATATAAAAAAAACGGTATCTATGTTCGTGTTTACTCTGATTTTAATCAGATTTAAACATTGGTTAAATTTTAAAAGTGTGAGTTGATTCTCAGAATTCACGCAGAATAAATTTCAGTGATATGAATTGATGAAATCGTTCAGTTGAATCTTACTTTTACGTATATTCTTTCCGTTTTCTTTACACTTAAATTCAAAGTTCGACTGAAAAAAATTCCCAAGTTCGGCAAGATACACCGGAAGAAGGTCAGAGGTTATATCGGTCGAAACGATGTGAGAATAACACTCCAGATAAGAACAGTAGCCAGGATGATCCAAGTAATGCATCCTTTTTCACATTATAAGGGGAAATAAATTTAACTATTGCCATAATCCACTAGTAGAGCAAAGTGATAGATTTTTTGAAATAGAAATATCATAATATTCAGTGAATTTTATTTTTTTATCTTTAGTAAAATATTAAATGTATTCAATCCATACATCATATAAGACGATTATTAAAATGGATAAAATCCGACGATATGAAATTTAAAATGGAGGCGGAGAGACCTAGACGCTCAACGTTTCACCCGTCTTATACGGGCTTTCACAAGAGGAATAGTCAGTGACGAGAGGATCGAATATCTAGGGCTATATATACTAATAAGGGACTTTACTCCATACCGTGTCTTGATTCCGGCAAAATATACATAGGAGAAACGCAACGAAATCTTTATAATAGGTTATATGAACACAAAAAAGATGTGAAAAATAATAGCACAGTTAATGCTATTTTCTGTCACATTATGGAGAATGGTCACCATTTTGACTTTCATAATGCGACTCTCCTAAACCACATACACAATAAACCAACATGTCGTTTAATCGAATCTGCTCTCATTTGCAAATCTACTAATATAATTAAGCAAAGAAAAGGTTTCTTCCATATTTCTCCCTATCTGTCGAAAATCATTATCAATGAAAACAATTTAAATACAGGATAAACCTAATTACCCCCTTCTTAATTTCTTTTATATAATTTTTTAACGAATATCATAAACTGTATATATGCATATAAATATTTAATTTACATACATACTCGCCCCTATATATATATATATATATATATATATATATATATATATATATATAGTCTTTTAAGTTTTTAACCTTTAAAACTATACAAAATATTTTTTATCATTCGTTAGAAAGCCATCTAGTCAGTAAGTCATTTAATCACTGCAATCACTGCATCAACTCACTCTCGAATTTACTATGGTACTAATAATTTATTTTTCAAGGGATCATCAGTTGTTTACCATGAAACACTGTTTTGGGGATTTAAAAACAAAACAGTATATTACATCATGAAAATAGCATTCTTTAATAAGATGACTTACAAGTATTTTTAAAATACCTTTAGAAACACTCATTTTGATATTTTTATTTTTACACCAGAAAGCTTTAGAGTTTGAAAAGTCTATATATTTACCTTTTCCACCTTCAAAAGCTAAATCTACAGTATCATTTAATTCTTTCATAAGTTTTTCGTGCGGAATTTTAGTATATAGCGTAATAAAATCATAAGTAGCTATAGATTTTGCCTTTATTCTGGAATTTATTTTATCTAATTTTTCTTTCACTGGTTGGGAATTATTTACTACCCAAAATAGATTTATATTACTACAGAATTTTCTTCTCAGGTGAAAATTATTTATTTGATTTATAATTAATTTAAATATTTTAGATATAGCTTTACTTAAAGGTTTAGTGATGCACATCTTTGAACCTACAATAAATCTAGCACTAACTGGATTTTTATTCATTTTAGGTATCCAATATATATATATATATATATATATATATATATATATATATATATATATATATATATATATATATATATATATATATATATATATATATATATATATATATATATAGGGGGAGTCTATATATATATATATATATATATATATATATATATATAGGGGGAGTCTATATATATATATATATATATATATATATATATATATATATATATATATATATCCCTTAACATTCGACCCTCCCATCATTGACCATCCCTCTTGAGAATTTTTGCATAAGACGGGCGCAACGTCGAACCTCTAGGTCTCTCATTTTAAATTTCATAATATAACATATATGTTTTATTTTCTTTAGTCTTCCGAGCTGCTACCTACCAGTTTGTCTGTCTGTCAGTCTGGTTGAAAGTTTGTATGGACCTTTGTTCGGATAAGTTGCAACGAACTAATAATTATGGTAACCGCTCGACTCAGGAATTAGTCACTACAAGACCATATCCACCCTAGACGTTTTCTCGGAAACTACTGCGCGAATTTGGATGAAATTTTGCATGGAATTTTATAATGAGCAAGTGCAGCGAACTAAGTATTATGGTATCCGTTCGATGCAAAATTAGAAATTAATAGAGATGCAAAATTAATTTAATGCAAAAATTTAATGCAAAAATGAGTACAAATTTAACCATATTCAACCATCAATTTAGCATAAACCACTCCGTCTAAAATTAACGGCCTATAACTTTTGTTAGTTTTCAACCATCAAATTTAAAAGGCTTATGTTCGGAACATTAGAAAGTTTCATCCCATGTTCTACTGGCTTGACAAGCCGAGAGCAGGTTTAAAAAGTCCACAATAGTCCCCTTTATTGTGCATTATTTATAAATTAAAACTGTTGAGAAAGTCTCGCACGACGGGGCCAATCGCGCCACTCGTCCCCACGACGAAAGGGAATTTAAATTAAATTTTAACTGATTTTTTATACCAAAGGCGTTCTGATGCACCCGATTAGGTTAGACGCCATTGCGCCGATCGTAAATCCATCTGCCGGTCGTAAGAAACAAAAACAAATGATTCGGGTTATTGAGTTTAAACTAAAAAGAGAAAATGTTATTTGTTTATTTATTTAAGGTGTTTCTTCTTTTTATTTTTAATGATAAGGCTTTGTGGCGATGCTAGTTGGCATTTGTTTTCGTAAAGGTCGTAATGTCAGCAGCTAAATTAGGGAAGAAATTGGATCTATTGATATGCGAGGTAAAAGAAGAAGAAGAAGAAGAAGAAGAAGAAGAAGTGAAAAGTAAAAAGGGAGTAAAGAAGATAAGGAAAGTGAAAGAAGACAAGATAAGAAAAAGAAGAAAAAGAAAAGGAAGATAAAAAAAGAAAGAAAGCAAGGCAAAATCAATAAAAAAAATACAAAATCAATAACAATAAAAAAAAGAAACAACCAACACGGATTACAAGAGAGAAGAAAAAAAAAACACAGGAAAAGAAAGGGATAAGAAAAAAAATAGAAGTTGACGAAGCAGATTAAAAGAAGTTGACGAAGTAGAAGCTGGCCAAGAAAAATGAAGACGAAGAAAAAAAAAGGAGGGAAAAAGGGGAAAGCTGTAGGAGATAATAATGGAGATGAAAAAGAGGAACTAGAAGAAAAAAAGAAGATAACGAAAAAAAGCAGAAAAAGAAAAGGACGAAAAAGATGATAAAGAAGGAGATAATGGAGAAAAAAAAGGTGAAAAAGGAGAAAAAGAAAAACGAAAACAAAAACGAAAATCACATAAGAAAAAGAAATAAAGAAATAAAGAAGAAAACGAAGTAGAAGAAGAAAAAAAAGCGAAAAAGAAAAAGAAGGAAAATAGACGAAAAAAGAAGATGAAGAAGAAATAAAAGAAGACGAAACAAGAAGAAAAATAAAAAGAAAAAGAAGACGAAAAAAGAAGAGGAAGAAGAAGATGAAAAAAGAAAAAGAAGAAGAAGAAGAAGAAAAAGAAAAAAAAACTATGCAAAGTAAAAAAGATAACATTTGATTTTAATGTCATTATTCCCTAACAACGCCACGTTTCCTTACTAGTTATAACATAAAATAACAATTTCTCATTTTGAAAAAAAAAAAAAAAAGGGAAAAACAAAAAAGAAAAAACTTAGAGACGCCTGGATTGCTAGAGGATCCAGGGATGACAGATCCGGATAAGGACCAGAAATTTTCACACAAATAAATAAATAAATAAATAAATAAATAAAATAAAAATAAATAAAAAAGCGTAAGTTGTCCCGCTCTGTTTTTTTTTGTTGTTCAAAACCTTGTGTCATGATCCGGGCTATTCAACAATTGGAACGTCCGATCCGATCCAAATACTTTCCCACCGAACATTGCCATAAATTAAAAAAAAAAAGAAGAAAAATACAAGACATCAAAAAAAAAAAATAAAATAAATAAAATAAATAAATAAAAATAAAAGAAAAATATAAATAAAAGAAAAAATAAAAATTAAAAAACTGGCAAGTAAGAAGCAATATATATTTTTCAAAGACTTATAAGAAACATCTGGAAACAGAAAAGAGAAATGATACGCATAAAATGAAGTCTTTTCATTTTTTTTTTTTTTTAGAAGAGTTTGTAATCCAAATCTGAACAGAACGTTACTGTCTGGTCGAAAAGATTTCCAGATTTCCAGAAATCGCGAATCTTTCTTTCTTTCACCCTTTCTTTCATCATTTCCTTTTTAACAGGGATGTCTCATCCTATTTCTCTCGTTTTTCTTGTCTTCAAATTCATGAATTAACCATCTATTTTGAAATGTAAATTAGCATCAATATAAATGAAATGTAAATCAGCAATATGATTTTCGGACGCCATTTAGAAGATTCACACACACACACGCACGAACACACACACACACACACACACACACACACACACACACACACACACACACACACACACACACACACACACACATTAGTAGTTTTAACAGTATGAAAATGTGTCAAAATGCGTACACACTTTGTATTTTTTTCAACCATATCTGATGAGATGTTACTAGGAAAATTTTTAAATAATATAAAATTTTAAATTGTCTGGTTGATGCCGAAACAATTGTAATATCCGAAAAAATACAAATATGAAGTTATTCCTTCTTGTTGTTTTTGGTTTCTGCCAGTATATATATATATATATATATATATATATATATATATATATATATGATGATTGCTGCATCTTTCCAGATGATCGCGGTCACATTGAGTTCTCCTAATCTCGTCGTCCATGCCATCTCAGATGACTCTGCACTCCCACCGCAGATTTGCACATTTTGAAGCAGATGTGACATACAAATTGAGCAATTTCCATCGAGTTGACTTCCTCTGGAGGTTGAAGGGTATTCCTATGGACAATCACATGTCTCCTCAAACCAGCAGTAGATTTGCAAACTTTGCTGCATGTTAAACAGATCGTTTGGTTCGGACCAATAGGTGAAAAGTTGACGTGAACAGGAGTTTTGTGCGACTTATACACACGCAGGGCGGAACGATAAAAGTATCGCTCTAGAAAAGACGATATGATTCTATTTCCGTTTGATGAAAACCGGTTTTCTTTTCTTTTTTTTCCAGACCATCTACTAGTTGGCCAGTTGTGTACAAATCCCAAAAGAGCGAAAGGAGTCTTCTATCATGTCTGAAAGTAACACAATGTTCAACGAGCGAAGTCGGAGATGTGCCGCTGTACAACTCATGCTCTCTACTGATCCATGTTATGACAACAGGACCATTGCCAGCATCCTCAAAATGCATTGCTGGATACCCAGGGTGGTGAAGACAAAGTTTCCGGGCACAGCAATAGTCTTTGGTGTGGTTTCATGTGAGAGCTTGAAAGTCAACACGAAAGTGTACCTGGATGTGCTGAAAAGTGTGGTGATGCAATATGGTGACCGTTGACAGATCCTGGGTGTGGCAGCAGGACTCGGTGCCGGTCCACCTCCAAAGTGACCCAGGCTTCAGAAGGAGTGCTACAACTTTGTACCCTGCTCTCACTGGCCTACATGCTCCCTCAACCTGAACCCGCTGGACTACTTCGTTTGGTCATGCGACGAGAACATCACCAACATGACCTCCCAACACATCCAAGCCAACCTGATCACTGCCATCCGCCTAGTATTCGCTGAGCGTTTGTGGAAAGGGCATGCTCCCAGTTCCAGGAGCGTATCGAAGCGGTGATTGAGGCTGAAGGCGGCTACATTAAATAGATGTTAGCTCTACTACATAATCAAATTACCTGAATTGATTTTTTCACTAAAATTTTAAAATAAAGCTGTATTGTTTGTTTCTTGAGGGCAGCAACTTTATCGTCCCACCCTATATATATATATAGAGAGAGAGAGAGAGATGTTGTTTTTTGTTTTGGTTTTAGCGATATGTTTTGAATGAATTCAATTATTTACGAAAGTGCATTTTTACCTAAATGCGAGTTGGGAATAATTTTCCCTTTTAACCAATTTGGTACCCCACATGGGGAGCGGTATATATATATATATTATTTTTAAAATGTAATTATCCACTGACACATGTTTCGTCGTCTACGACTCATCAGGGTGGGACAATTATGTCAGCCCCATTTATGAAACTCGTTTCTTATCGTTGAGCACTTTCAGTTGAATTAAAGTCGGTTAATTTAGCTCTTATGCGCATGTCATCATATGATGATTAGATCACTCTGGCGGATGTTAAAAAGCATTTAAAAAATAAATGTTTAAATTAAACAGGATTTCCCACGGTTAACGGTAGCCAAAGTGATTAGGTCCTTGCTAATGAAGTCAGAGATGACTTCTATTGCCGGGTTCGAATCTACCGACTGGTGTTAATCGTGACACCCTACACTGATGATTCCTGAAAGGATGAAACAGTAGTTGAACTATATATATAGGATTACCGTCTCTTTTATTTTTGAAATTGTTACATTTAATTACAGTTAAATATACTCAGATAAAGGTATCGCTGTTGAACACAATGGAATTGACATATAGTACTAAAAAGTACTCAATATCTTTAGCAGAGCAGGTGTGTCCAAACGGAACTTCATTTCTTCTATTTATTGTTTGTTGACCCGAGCAACGCCGGGTATCTCTGCTAGTCTATTATATAAATTTCAGGTGTCTGTTAATGTGTTGTGTGTTTGTATGTCCAGCTAGAAGCAAACAAGCAAAAAAAAAAAAAAAAACAGAAAAGTGGGGGTCACCACTTATCATATCCCAAAGGCCACTCGAGGATAAGGGGTAATTAATGTAAGGCGGTACTGAAGTAATCGTTAATGGTGTGAATTGGGTGGAATTTAATTATTTATGAGGACGACCTAACAGGAACTTGCTTACATTAGATCTGAAGGTTACCATTATTGTCGAAACCGTCAATTCTTCGGACGTGTAATATCGAAGATTCAGAAAATGTTTTTCTATCTTAACAACTGCAAAATCTGATGGGCGGAGTGTTCACGTAAAATCGTCTCCTTCTAAACACTTTTTATTTGCGCATGCGTGAACACCATTCGTATCACGCATGCATTAAATACGAAAATTTGAAAGACCATAATGTAACTGTCGCCTTGGCCGATTGGGTTAGCCTGTTGGTTCATAAGTGTTAAATTTTAGGTTCGTATCTTCCTTGTGGTGCGCGCTTTTTTTTTTCTTTTGCATTTAAACAGGGTTAAAAAATTTTTTTTAAATATATATATATATATATTTTTCTTAAATTTGGCATTTTTTTTTATTGACGGTTAATTTAAATAAATTAAAACAAAAATCATTTGCTTTATTTCGTGGGTTACGTAAATCACAATTAATCGTTTTTAAAACATAAAAATGTTTATTTTGGTTAAAAAAATTATATTTTGCTATTTTTAAAATTGAATTACTTTCAGTTTGCTTTATTTTAAAGTTTTTTATATATAAAAAAATACAATTTACAGACTGTAAAGTAACTCGGTCATTGCAACAGACCACAAAGAGAAAACTTTCCAGACTGAAACAGCATTTCAGAAATCCGCTTGAACTGTTATATAGTTATAAAAAAGTGCCCAATATCCTGAGAATAGCTTCTTCTCTTCGTATCCTTTCTGCCTAAATATCTGGCGTAGAGGTGGTCAGGTAATTCTTCTTTTTTTTTTGGGGGGGGGCGGTTACATTTTCGTGTTCTTATCCGTTTTTGTCAAGTAGGATTATAGCATCTTCTGTTTTTCGAAATTGTTACACTTAAGTACCGTTAACAACCCCCCCCCCTCCATATACTCGGATAAGGGTGGGGATATCGGCGTTGCACACGATGAAAGACATATTGAAAAGAACAAGTGCCCAATACCATTATTATAACAGGTGTGTCTAAGCGGAACTTCATTCTTTTTCTATTTAGTATTTGTGGACCCGGACAACGCCGGGTATCCTTGCTAGTGGGACATAAACCAGAAATCTGGACACTAACACAAAATGGGCGATCACAAAATTTGCAGCGGGAATTGTAGGTTGTGTCTGGGGATAAAGTACCAAATGATAAGCTCGAAGCAAAAGTACAAACTACTCAACAATAAACGATGAATTGGTGGCTTAAATCTAGACATTTAAATAAATACTTTCCTGCCATAAAAGTCACGATTGAACTATAATCCTGGGAATAAAAAAAAAAAATTAAAAACGACATTAACAGGTGCGCGCGCGCGCGCACACACACACACATACAGGATTGCTAGTAAAACACATATGAACGAACAAACATCAGACCTTCAAATAAACAGATATTTTTTTTACTTGATGGTTACTACTTATCAAAGCCCGAAAGCCACTCGAGGATAAGAGTAGTTAATGGATGTAAGGTGGTAGTAAAGTAATCGTTAATGGAGTAAATTGAGTGGAATTTGATTATTTGTGAGGATGACTTAACAGGAACTTGTCTACATTAGATATGAAGGCTACCATGTTGTATTTAGCCGAAAAGAATGTTCCAAAGGCGGGCAGTTCTAGGAAAGAAGCTTTGTTCATGGAATCTATAATTACTTATTCCCTGTTCATTGTGATGTAAAGCTAGCCCTGTGCAGTTCTAGGACTTCCACCCTCCCAGGCTTTGCCTTATCTTTTTGAGAAAGGATTAGTTTATTGCTACTTCTCCGAGGCACCTTAACCGATTAATGTTGACGGGACTGTGCATACACTTTTTTTGCAGGTAAGAGTGCCCCTCCTCGGGGCGCTGACTTCGCAATCTCACTTTTTGACCATGGTGTCACAGGTCTTACAGTGGAAGAGAACAAAATACCTCCCCACAAACTAAGGGGTTTTAAAAAATTGTAGACATAAGTAAAATTCCTGGCGACAATGAACTTTAAATTTTAGATATAGGTTTCTTGGACATGGATCTAACTTAATAACTTCATTTAAGCCCAAAACAATAAATGTTAAGGGGTAATAGTAGGGTCAAAGTTAAAACAAATTTGACCTCTGCAGTCTCTACCAAATTACTCAGACAATTTCTGGTCTAAACATTTGAAATTTTGTATAAAGGGTATTCAGGGATAGGGCAAGCTTTATAATCGGTTTGGGTCGAAAATTTTTAGTTACCAATATATAAATGTATGTATGTATGTATGTATGTATGTATGTCTGCCTAAAACCTTTGACAGAGGCGACGGATTTTCTCAAGATCAGTATCGTTTTGAAGTTCGACCTTTCAGACGACAAATATCAAAAAATTGGCTAAAAACATTAATATCTTCACCTTTAACTAGGCACTTTTCTACAAGGGGGTCGCTTTTTTCGCTGATATTTTCGAAAGTCATCCTCTCCTTTCAATTGTCTAGCCTTAATTTAACCATACGTCACTTCCGGTTTGTCGGTGGTCGTAACAACAAAGACGTCAGGTTTTTTTCCCCGTTCTTTTCTTTCTTCGCAATACGGGTTCGAACCTGCCTTCCTACGGCCACTTTTTTCTTTTTTTTTTGCTCAACACACACCTCCAAACACCCGGGTAACGCCGGGCTTAAATGCAAGTATATATATATATATATATATATATATATATATATATATATATATATATATATATAAGTGACCGTGTCTGTGTGTGTGTGTCTGTGTGTCTGTGCACATTTTCCAACGCAATAACTGTTAATTTTAAGTCTACAGACTCGAAATTTGATATACAGGGTAC
>NC_136483.1:144211066-144216066 GCF_053919585.1 Euprymna scolopes
AAGTGAAAGTGTCTGTGTGTGTGTGTCTGTGTATCTGTGTGTCTGTGTACATTTTCCTACGCAATAACTGTCAATTTTTAGTCTACAGACTCGAAATTTTATATACAGAGTACTGAGATTTGGGAAAATCGATGTGATCAGTTTTTGGCCAGAAATTTGACGATTAATGAGTCAAAGTTCAACGATTTGACCTTTGAGAACTCTACAAAACTCCTCCGACAATTTTGGGTCTACGCACTTGAAATTTTAGATATAGGTTCATTGGACATGATTCTAACTTAATAATTAGATGTGAGCCCAAAACAATAAATTTTAAGGGGTCATAATAGGGTAAAAGTTTAAAAAAAATTGACCTCTGCGGTCTCTTCCAAATTACTCAGACAATTTCTGGTCTAAACATTTGAAATTTTACAAAAAGGGTATTCAGAGATAGGGCAAGCTTTTTCATCAGTTTGGGTCGAAAATTTTTAGTTACCAATATATAAATGTATGTATGTATGTCTGTTTGCATGTCTGCCTTTAACTTTCAATCTAGGCGACAGATTTTACCAAGATCAGTATCGTTTTAAAATTCGATCATTTATACGATAAATATCGAAAAATTGGCTAAAAACATTAATATCTTCCCCTTCAACTAGGCACTTTTCTACAAGGGGGTCACTTTTTTCGCCGATATTTTTTAAAGTTATCCTCTCGTTTAGATTGTCTAGCTTTAATTTAAAAAAAAATGTCGCTTCAGGTTTGTCGGTGGTCGTAACAGCATAAACGTTAGGTTTTACCCCGTTCTTTTCCTCCCTTGCGGTACAGGTTCGAGCCTGCCTTCCTACTACCACTTTTTTTTTTTTTGCTCAACATACACATCCAACCACCCGGGCAACGCCTGGCGCCCATGCTAGTTAAAAAAGAAAGATAATAAAATGATATTTTATTTTCTAAAAGTATGTATGATAAAAATATTTTCAGATAAATCATTGCAATTTCGATTGTCCGAACAACTGATTAAAATTGTTCAATTCATTATTTTGGCTAGAAATTGAGATATCATCGTTAGAATCTGCTTCTCTTTCTCTCCCCCCCCCTCTCTCTCTCTCTCTATATATATATATATATATATATAGTCTTTGAAGTTTTTAACATTTGAAACTATACAAAAAATTACTTTTTATCATTCGTTAAAAAAAAAAAAAACATCTAGTCAGTAAGTCATTTAATCACCTGCAATCACTGCATCACCTCTCTCAAATTTACTATAATACCAAATTTTTTTTTATTTTTCAAGGGATCATCAGTTGTTTACCATGAAACACTGTTTCGGGGATTTAAAAACAAAACAGTGTATTACATCATGGCTCCCCAGCAGTGTTGATCAAACACCACCATCCTTAATCTTAGGAAGAAGACAAATTACAAAAATTTTATCCAATATATATTTATATATATATAAACGTGCGTGTGCAATCCATTTACGTAGTTTTTTTTTAGACTATAACGAGGCCTCTACAGTGTCTGATGAACTTCTTTGTCTTTATTTCATGCTCATAGTCTTAAAAAAAAACAAAAAACAAAAAGCAAATAAGAACATTACTTTTTTTATGCGCCATTTTCTTTTTTCTTTTTTTTTTTTTTCGATATGTTTTATGACACTTTTAAGTACTATTTATGGTTTCTTTAGATGATTACACACATTCTATTTCCAAGTGAAAAACTTCGGGGAACCTACACTGCCTTGATTATCTATGAAATAACTACTCACCCAAATATGACCCTCCCCTCGCCCCCAAAAAACGATCATAGTCAGCTACGATAATGAGTCGTAGAATGGCGAACAACGTGTTAATGGATGACTATATTTTCTTTGATTGTTAATGGATGACTATATTTTCTTTGATTGTTAATGGATGACTATATTTTCTTTGATTGTTAATAGATGACTATATTTTCTTTGATTGTTAATGGATGACTATATTTTCTTTGATTGTTAATGGATGACTATATTTTCTTTGATTGTTAATAGATGACTATATTTTCTTTGATTGTTAATAGATGACTATATTTTCTTTGATTGTTAATGGATGACTATATTTTCTTTGATTGTTAATGGATGACTATATTTTCTTTGATTGTTAATAGATGACTATATTTTCTTTGATTGTTAATAGATGACTATATTTTCTTTGATTGTTAATGGATGACTATATTTTCTTTGATTGTTAATGGATGACTATATTTTCTTTGATTGTTAATGGATGACTATATTTTCTTTGATTGTTAATAGATGACTATATTTTCTTTGATTGTTAATGGATGACTATATTTTCTTTGATTGTTAATGGATGACTATATTTTCTTTGATTGTTAATAGATGACTATATTTTCTTTGATTGTTAATGGATGACTATATTTTCTTTGATTGTTAATAGATGACTATATTTTCTTTGATTTTTAATAGATGACTATATTTTCTTTGATTGTTAATGGATGACTATATTTTCTTTGATTGTTAATAGATGACTATATTTTCTTTGATTGTTAATGGATGACTATATTTTCTTTGATTGTTAATGGATGACTATATTTTCTTTGATTGTTAATAGATGACTATATTTTCTTTGATTGTTAATAGATGACTATATTTTCTTTGATTGTTAATAGATGACTATATTTTCTTTGATTGTTAATAGATGACTATATTTTCTTTGATTGTTAATGGATGACTATATTTTCTTTGATTGTTAATGGATGACTATATTTTCTTTGATTGTTAATGGATGACTATATTTTCTTTGATTGTTAATAGATGACTATATTTTCTCTATTTAAAATTTTGGTACGTTAGTGTTTAACGCCACGAACTGAAAAGTTGAGTATGTCAAGTTCGAATCCAATCATATAGATGATGTTCCTTTCTCCTTCCTCCGATCCTTTTCTTACAGAAGAGAGGTTGTTAGTCCATCTTTGCTCTATCGTGATTTTCATGGTAAGTGCTTGACCGAGCTCGAATCTATGAATCCCTCTCTGCAAAATATTCACAACACCCACTAGATAGGACTAATCTGTAAATATTAATATTGATATTACGTGTGTTATCATTTTACTATATATATATATATATATATATATATATATATATATATATAACTATTTCATTTATTCACATAAATTTACTATACGAAAGTATAGATTTATGCGTAAACTTTAAGTATTTACTTCAAAAGTGCTCAATACGTAGGTAGAGCTAGTTAGTAATTTATAAAATATATATGGCGATTAAGCTACACTGAATATTCTGCGTTTCATCCAACTATAGGATTCGTCAGGCTTATGCGCGAATTCCTACCAGTCAATGGGCATGCGTTTTATCAAACAAAGGATCTGTTTTAGAGCTAGGTTAGTGGTTTTAGGTGGCTGGTAGGAAGGGGCGCGGTGGATACTAGAAAGCTGATTGGCCGACTAGAAATCCTCAACATATATAAAAACAAGAAGCAATGACAGAATTCGCGCATAAGCCTGACGAATCCTATAGTTGGATGAAACGCAGAATATTCAGTGTAGCTTAATCGCCATATATATTTTATAAATTACTATATATATATATATATATATATATATATATATATATATATATATATATATATATATATATATTAGTGTTGGGACAATTAATCGGAATCGGGAATCGGAAAAACCAGAACTTTTTTGGGCTATCGGAATCAGAAAAAAAAATAATCGTGCATGTTTTCCGATGCCACAAATGACTCTTTTAATTATTCTTTTTTATTTGATTTTTTTTAAACCAAAATCTTTCACTGCTGGTAGTAATAATAAAATAGTAAACATTTATTGATTAAAAAAAACAAAACAATAAAGCTAAAATCCGTAGTTCATCCCCACATAACAGTTGTGTTTTTACGTTTGAGAAAATATATACACATTTCACATGAGTTTATGCGGTAATCGGGAAAACTAACAACTTTATAGTTAAATATTCAGAGATTTATAAAGAATCGGAATCAATAATTGTATCGGAATCAGGAATTTAGTGCGGAATCAGTAAAAATATTCCAATCATCCCATCACTAATATATATATATATATATATATATATATATATATATATATATATATATATATATATATATTAGTGTAGGCTAAGAATATATTCATAGGATAAAATCCAAAAGAATGTGCACTGAGGATAGTTATATATTAATATTTATTTATACTGACATGCACTTTCCTACAATGGCATGATAATGTTTCGATCTAAAGTTATTTATAACTGATACCTCACCAGACAAAACAGATATCTGTCTTTTCCTTGATGTGTCCATTTTGGAATTAAAACGAACCACAATATTATATTTGAATCATGTGATCCGAGATCGAAACATTGTCATGACAATGTAGCAAAGCGTGTATAAATAAATTTTTGCGAGTGTATATGTGTGGGTGTATGTGTGTGCAAGTGTGTGTGTGTGTGTGTGTGTGTGTGTGTGTGTGTGTGTGTGTGCAGATGTGCGCTTCAGATGTTTCCTATTTTTTTTTTTTTTGATTCCGTTCTTTTGGCAATCTTGGTGGAAAATCCCGGAAACGAGAGTGATGGCTTATCTATGCGTGTGCGCAGTCAGTGGAACCTGACATTTTTTTTTTTCGATGGCGGCTTCATTCAGCACGTCAAACGGTTTGCATGTCTTAAACAGATTTCGGGGCGGGACATTTCTTTTAAATGGGTCACGTAATCGCCTGTTACTTACCACAACGGATACACACACACAGCGTTTGTATATATATATATATATATATATATATATATATATATATATATATATATATATATATATATATATATATATATATATATATAAGATGAGTCAGAAGTAAGTCAGAAGTCAAAATGGGTAAGGAAGTTGCTGTATTTCTATTATTCTTATTTGAACTAAAAATATTTTCAATATGTTTACTTCTCTATCACCATATATATATATATATATATATATATA
>NC_136483.1:144218566-144223566 GCF_053919585.1 Euprymna scolopes
AAGAGCCAAAAAGTGGGGAAAATTACGTTCAATGTGATAAATGTATTCCGAATAATCCAAATGATCCAAATGATCAATTCTCATTCCAATAATTCCGAAACATTATCATAGACTACCAAGCGTCATGTACCACGGAAAATGGGTGTTATGTATACAACTGTGTTTTCCGAACTCTTACTCACACGTAACACGGATCAGAGGTACAGAATTCATCTCACAACACGGTCAAAATCCAATGTTTATGAAGACAAACTGGCTGATGTGAGAACTGTTCACCTTTGTACCTCCTGTACATTCATCCTATCTGCGTGGTGTTCAAGATGAATAAAAAGCTCTTCGTCAAATCATGTCAATAAAGAATCTGATGTTGACGATGACGCTAATGATCGCAACGCATTCATGACATATGTTGACACGAACATCAGTGCAGAATCACTTGACTATGGTCAAGGTTTTGCCCATAGCTGTTATAGTGGAAATAAAATTACGTTTACGTGCAACGTCAGCATACACGTTTACACATGCATTAACATGTAGACACCAGGGACCCAACACGTTGTAGACTCAGTAGCAAAGGAGTCAAAAATTAGGAAAGAACTTCAATTCCTATTTCAGATTTTAAGAAAAGACCTTTACTCTTCATTTTCCCGCCACACATGATGTTTTGTTACGCCCGTGGAACCACCGTCATCTCTAACGTGATCGTTTTCTCTTACGTGCTCTCTCTCTCTCCTTTTTATAGTACTTTTCTTTTTCGTTACCGTGACGTCACACGGTTCGGCATTTGCATGTAGCCGCCATACGCGCATCAGTGCTCTGTTACATATGTTTTTTTTTAAAGTCAACAAATACTCCTCCTCCTCCTCCTCCTCCTCCTACTACTACTACTACTAATTATGATGATAATGATAATAATAACAATAACAACAACAAGAATGAAAAAGAAGACGATGACGAAAATAATAAAAAACGATTAGTGAGAAGAAAGAGAAGTTAAGAGGAAAATAAGAAATAGATGAAGAAGAAGAGGAACAACAACAACAACAACAACAACAACAACAACAACAACAACAACAACAACAACAACAACAAGACCGATGAGAAAACAAAAAATTATAACCAAAAGATGTGAGGCGGGGAAGGATAAGGACGAGGAAATAAATAAATAAATAAATAAGGGAAGCAGCAGCAGCAGCAGCAACAGCAGCAGTAGTAGTAGTAGTAGTAGTAGTAAGAAAAAAGTAGAAGGAGAAAAAAGATAAAGAAGAAGAAAATAAAGACGATGGGAAATACGAAAAACAGAGGAAAAGAAAATAGAAAATGGAGGAAAAAGGAACACAAAAAAACACAAAAAGAAAAGCAACAACAGAAAAGGCTGAAAAAGAGGGAAGTAAAAAAAAAGAAGAAAGAAAACCGCGTCGATGATTACAGAAAGCGCAAAAGAAGCGAATAAGAAAAGAAAGAAACAAAAAGAAAAATATAAAGGAAGAAATAGGGTGGGAGATTAGTGGGTATATGTGTGGGGGTTGCTGGTGCCTAGTGGACGGTGTCGTGGGTATGGCGATAAAGAATGTAGGTCGTTTGTGATAGGTAAAGCGGACCGGCTGATTTTTTATCCACAGCTGGCCGCATCTGGCATTAACCAAACGATGCGAAAATCTCTGCGATTTTTTTTTTCTCCTGACTTGCGCTTTCTTCCTCTTGTCGTGTCACACACACACACACACACACACACACACACACACACACACACACACACACACACACACACACACACACACACACGGGAAATAACGGTTTTCACTTAGCGCAAAGCATTAGGCGTCGTAAATAGAATAGAGTTCTATTAGTAATCGGTAGCGGAATGTAAAAAAAGAATGAAAGGAAATAAAACAAATTATATGATTTATCTTTACTTTCGATCTGAGCGTAATAGCCTAGTAGTAAGAGCTCGACTGCAGTTTCAAGTGATATTCCCTCTTAAGTATCATTTTCTTTGTTTAGGGTTGGACCATGTTATTAAAATGAAAAATAAATAAATAAAATAAAACCCGTAATTCGCTTTAAATTCTTTTCAAATGCAAGATTTTCTCCTTGGAATAGTTTTGCAGCAAATTCCAATTGCCAATGAACGCCATTTTGCGTATTCATTTCTTTTTGCGTTGTGTTTCGTTGCGCAGTGGATAGAGGCGATAAGTCTCTATGATCCTAGGTGAGCATTGTCTGAAAATAGCGGTGTCAATCCTACTCAAAGCAGGCCAAAAGATTAGTTGGCCAAAACGTGGTGAGACAACAGAAACCAGGGAAGGCAGTAATTGCTACAGATAGAGTTACAAGACTCAGTATTCTTATCCACTGAAGAAGGCCAGAAGATAAGTTGGCCGAAACGTGGTGAAATGAAAACAACTATGAAGATGAGGGTAACAGTAAAAAAAAAAAACAAAAAAACACAAAAAAAAACAAAAAACAAAACAAAATGAATACACAAATTATGAAGACTCGTCTCAAATAATTTATAATGAAGTCATTTTGTCTATCAGCCATAAAATTTGTTGTTATTAAAGATTAGCGATTTTGGTTATTCTTTTGTTTAATAATACAGCAATGACCCGTGGCGCAGTGGTTAGAGTACTGGAAAAAATCAATTGTAAAAAGTGATAGTCTCCTGAAGATTGAAGGTTGAAGATTCAATCGACCGAAATATACATTTGCGAATTACTCAGGACCTCTATCCAGTCATGGCTGACGGAACAAGAGCACGCTATCCCCGTGAAGTAAATAAAGGGTTCCGCTCGAAATTCCGTTCAAATTCCCGAGTTCAACAAAAACATTCCCGAGTTCGGCAAGATACACCTGAAGAAGGTCGGAGGTTATATCGGCCGAAACATTGTGAAAATCACACTCAAGATGAGAACAGTAGTCCGATGAATAATAATACAAATAACCAATCACCTCAAAAGTTCAGAAACGTAATAATAAACAACGTTAAAAAAATTCACACTTTCATTCAGCTAGAAATCGTAAACGATCTCTTCCTTCCTAAACATAACCTCAAATAAAGAAGGACGATAACTCATACTTTTATATCGAAGAGACGATAAGAGTTATCTACCTTAAAACTCGCATTTTTATTTTTCCTGTATAAGTTTAAAAAAATTTTTTTTTAAACGTACAGATAAATAAAGATTAAAAACTAAACTTACTTTTTCTACAGTAAATGTCAGTCACAGATGGTAACCACGTTTATTTATTTTTTATTTTTTTTTGTTTTTTGGAAGCAAAATTCGCTGTTCTTCCTGAATTGTAATGCTGGTACATTCTTTCTCATCCTCTTAACGTGGCCTAAAATTGAAGACATCTGCATAAAAATCGTTAAAGATATATGAAACCATTTTAATTCATAAAACAGCTAATAAAGCAACACATACGCACACACACGCACACACACACGCACACACACATACACATATATCACATATATATAATTAATGACAACATTCTATATCCCAAATTTCAGGATGTTGACCATCTTACAGTTTATATCTTTAAGTACGTGGACATGCACAATTTTTGACAGCACCTGTTTCGTAACATAAAACAACATTCATGGAATTATTATGTCAATTTCTGAATTTATTGAGCCTTTAACTCATCAGAAGAAAAAGAATGTTATTGACTTTAAAGAAAATAAAAGTAATGTGGTTATGATTCCAAAATCTGAAAGTTGGAAGATTTGCATGGCAGCATACTTAAGAAAATAAAAGATAAGATGGTCAACATCTTGAAATTTGGAATATAGAATTTGTCATGTATATGTATATGCTCTGTATGTGCATTGAGCGTCCGAAATTAAAGGCTGGTAGAAATAAAAGATTAAATATAATTGAATAAACATATTTATCCATATATATATATATATATATATATATATATATATATATATATATATATATATATATATATATATATATATATGTATGTATATATATATATATATATATATATATATATATATATATATATATATATATATATATATATATATACAGTAAAATCCTGAAATACGGTGGTTTTAGGATACGTTTTTTCAGGTTACGATGTGGAATACAATGTTTTTCCCCCGCCTTATGATGTTATTTATAATGTTATTTAATTATATACATGTGTATTACGTACTGTACTGTATTTTGTTACTAAGTTTTAATGACGTATCCATTTATATATATATATATATATATATACATATATATACATACATATATATATATATATATATATATATATATATATATATATATATATATATGGTAGTATCGATATTAGTATCGGAGTCAAAATAATGTTGGCCTATTTTTCGATGCCAAAAACGATTCTTTTTGTTGTCTTTTTTAATTGACTTTGTTTAAAGCAAAACTTTTCATTGCTGGTAGCCATGTAAAATTATAAATATTTAAAATCTATAGATCACCCTCCCACAAGTGTGTTTTTAGGGTTGAGAAAATATCTGCACATTTGACATGCGTTTTTACGGTAATCAAGAAAATATTAGCGTCTTCATAGATTTAAAAATAATCAGAATCGGAATCGGTAATTGCATCGGAATCGAGAATTTAGTACGGAATCAGAAATTGTATCGGAATTGGAAAAAATATTGAAATCGTCCCATCAGTAATTATATATATATATATATATATATATATATATATATATATATATATATATATATATATATATATATATATATATATATATTCATAAATAATGTATCTATTTCTTGGTTACCACCCAGCGGAGTGAATAACATTTAACCCCTCCCCCCCCAAAAAAAAAGAAACAATTACAAAAATATGGTTTATTACGTTCTACATTTTACAAGATGGCTGGCGTTATCATTATCGTCAATCATCCTTTGCATATAGTTATTTCCAAGGGTGCAGGCGAAGTTATTACACGATTATAACGAGAGAGCAGCTGGCCAAGCATTAATCTCTGACGAGACG
>NC_136483.1:144228566-144233566 GCF_053919585.1 Euprymna scolopes
CTCATCGGTTTGTCACGTGTTGAAATAGCATTTTTATTGGTCTGTCAAATTTTAAAATAGCATTTCCATTGGTCTGTCACGATTTGAAATAGTATTTTTGTTGGTGTGTCACGTTTTGAAATAGCATTTTCGTTGGTCTGTCACGTTTTGAATAGCATTTTCGTTGGTCTGTCACGTCCTGAAATAGAATTTTTGGTGGTCCGTCACGCTTCATTTTGAAAGAGCATTTTCGTTGGTTTGTCACGCTTAAACGCACAGATTGCATGTACGCATCTCACGGACATCCGTTTTTGTATTACCATGGAATAAATGCCAGAGTTGCTTTTTGTCGGTATTTTGACGACTTGACAGTTTGACTGACAAGAAAGCTTATCAACTGACTTCATCTCTAACCACAGGAACTAATTAAATAAAATTGATAACGAAAATTATTCGGAGTGGGTGGTGGTTGTGCGCGATTTGCTCAATGGATATTTTCGACACTTATGGAATCAGCTATGCCGAGTTCACAGTCAGTCATATCGAGTCTTTTACGTATTTCGAGGGGGGGGGCAGACTAACAGATGCCAGATATTCACCCACGATTACACGGACTTCAACCGAGAGATCTTTTAAAGAGTCTAACCGTATATTTAAGCAAAATTGTTTGAATATCTCTTGCACTTTGATCACCGGGTATATTCGCCCGATAATTCTTGAAATTCTTTTTCACGAGCCCGAATGCTTCTATGCTTGCTGGAATGATGGAGATCTTAAGATTTCAGTTTTTAAACGATATGGTCACCGCTTATCAAGGCCCGGTGGCCACTTAAGGATAAGGTTAATGAGTGCCAGGCGAGAAAATTCCGTGACGATCAGTTGTGGTAAAAACTGGATAGAAATTGATTATTTAAGAGGGCAGCTTAACAAGAGCTTGTTTTAGTTGGATTTGAAAACAACCATGTTATAGTCATCCGAGAAGCAGTGCAGTATGCACTATGCAGTGCTATGCAGTAGTGTGTTTCACAGACGAGTAGTTATGAGGGGGATGGAATTTTCGTTTAGTTTTAGACACAAATAGAGAGTAAGGGAAATTGTTGATAGTGGTTGTAGCTAGGCGAGTGTTTGCCGTAAATACTTTACAGGGAGGGACTATAAATTGAAGCTCAGTCGAGCACCTGCCATGAAAATAACATTCGAGCTGAGTGTTACAATATTTGTCGTATAATGGGGTAGTTATTTATTTGTTGCCCACCACAGCAAAATGTGGCACAAGACTGAAAGGTGGAGAACAGGCGAGCTCACCTAAAGAAGGGGCACTCTAGCCTCAACAAAAATTGCCTGGGCACCCCCGTTGGCATTCCACGATTGGGGCGCCTCAGGCGACAAGCAATTAACTTGCCCCACTGGAAAGCCCGGTGGCAAGGCCTGAGAGGGTTGATCTCCTAAGTAGTACCCAATTGGTGTACCTCAGTCCGACAGGTGCTAGGCTGATTCCCGGCCCCTCACCTGTCGGGCTGAGTGTCAAGAACGGATCCTTGACGAGTATGACTACCCTGTCTCCCTGCAGCCGAAGCCACTAGGAGACACATCCCATCTTACTGGAGTATAATGGGGTAGTTATTTAAATGCCGCCCACCTCAGCATTATTTGGCACAAGGCCTGGAAAGTGGGAACTCCGCAGGCTCCCCTAAAGGAGGGGCACTCCTGCAGTTTTAAAAATTGCCTGAGTAATCCCGTCGGCATTCCCCGGTCGGGGCGCCTCAGGCAGCAAGCAATAAACTTGCCCCACCGGAAAGCCCGGTGGCAAGGCCTGGGAGCGTGGACCTCCTAGGTATTACCCAGGCGGTGTACCTCAGTCCAACACCTGTTGGGCTGAGTGTCAAGTGACGAATCCTTGACGTGTACTTCCCTGTCTCCCTGCAGCCGAAGCCGCTAGGAGACACATCCAATTATACACCAGTATAATGGGGTATGATTCCGCACAGTCGGGAGATTCTATTTATAAACGATGCTGCTAGGAACTGACGAATCGAATTAATTCACGTTCTGGTAGCAACCAATTAAAAACCAGAATTGCTCCATAAATATTAAACCTTTTTTGTGGATTCCAACTCGAGAACTGTTTACTGCAAACCAGTCAACTGCCGGGACTCAGATACACAGCAACCTGCTTCGAAGTCTCATGACATTTCAGTGTGACTCGATATAGTGAGTGGAACAGATACATTGAAAGCATTGCCAAGGCTGTTGCGAAGAAGGTGGGCTCTCTCTACCGTGCTAGAAAACTACTTACGCCTGAAAGTATCCTGTACCTTTACAAAGCCACCAATCGCCCATGTATGGAGTGCTGTTGTCACATTTGGGCTCGTGCATCTACTACTAGTCTCTCCCTCCTGGACATGGTTCAAAAGAGAGTTGCCAACCTGATAGGTCCTGAATTGTCATCTAAGTTCCAGCCTCTGTGCCATCGACGAAATGTTGCATCCCTCTGCCTGTTCTTCAAGTATTTTGATGGTTAATACTCTGACGAACTACAAGCACTTATACCCCTCGACGTAAATACCCCCGACAAACCCGACAACCAGCTAAATCCCACCCGATACAGTAGAGATCCTTAGATGTAAGAAAGCTTTCTACTCCAATAGTTTCTTCCCCAGAACTGCTAGACTTTGGAACTCCCTTCTGGAATTCTGCTTTCCCAACTGTACTGACATGCAGAAGTTCAAGTGTAATATGAACAGACATCTCGCTGCTCATCCCCCTTCATAATATTCCTACAACTTATGTCCCCGATAGTAGCCATTTACTTGAAAGT
This sequence comes from Euprymna scolopes, assembly GCF_053919585.1. Classification (NCBI taxonomy): domain Eukaryota; kingdom Metazoa; phylum Mollusca; class Cephalopoda; order Sepiida; family Sepiolidae; genus Euprymna; species Euprymna scolopes. Next base: position 144,231,364 of record NC_136483.1, read on the forward strand.
GGCACTGTACCTTGCTGGGTTAAAAATGGAAAAAAAAAAAATAAATAAAAATAAGTGTGCTAGTTAAACATTGTTCCCCTCAGGTCATCTCCGCACCGTAAGAAAACTATATATATATATATATATATATATATATATATATACAAATGATTAATAAAACATGTTAAAAGACATCTTGAAAAAGAGTTAAAAACATATTTAATTACCTTAGTAAACTTATTGTAACTTTCATTTCATATATATATATATATATATATATATATATATATATATATATATATATATATATATATATATATATATATATATATATAATCTGTGTCCTTGCGTTTGGTATATACTACGAGACTTGCATTTTCTTCTTTTCGCAAGGATAGATTGCCTTACATCCAAAATAGCAATATTGTATATCAATTCAAATGCCAATGCGATGCTGGTTATGTTGGGCGAACATCATTGCATCTTTTGACTCGTATAAACCAGCATGTTCCATCGAAGATCAGACAAGGGAGGATGGGGTCTGGTAGTCTCCCTCCTGCAGCCTTGGGCTCTGCTTTTGGCCAGCATTTGGTTGACAACCCGTGCTGTGCCGAAAGATATAAAATAGAATGGTTCGAGGTTCTACATAGAGTGGACTCCAGAAACCATTTAAAGATTTTGGAGTCTGTCTCTATTGCGGTGTGGAAACCTTCTTTGTGCCGGAAGAAAGAAACATCTAACGCATTATTTCTCTTTGGGGAACTGTGAATTTTTTCCTCCCGTTTTTCCCCCCCTCGTTGTGCCAATATTTTAATCGTTTTTTAAACGTTAATAAACTTTATTTTAATGTCCCCGAAATTTTTGGCACATTTAATAGTTCCCCACCAGAACTCTTTACTTTCGATATAGTATTATTATTTATACGCTATCGATTTTCTCCTGATGAGATGATAGCTGAAGGAGCTCTCGAGAGACTTCCGCCCATTATATATATATATATATATATATATATATATATATATATATATATATATATATATATATATATCAACAATTCCCCCACTAACCAACAATCACGAGGCTGTCTCCTCAGCAACCGACAAGGCTAACATGCTTGCCAGTCGGTTTGCCTCAAACTCCACACTGGACCCTTCCAACCACCCCCTACCTGAATTTCCTATGCGGACAGACGCCAGGCTAGACGATCTGAAAATCACCCCTTCTCAGGTGCATGCTATCATAAAAAACCTTGACACTTCAAAAGCATGTGGATCCGATCTCATCCCAGCTGTGCTATTAAAAAAGTGCTCAGCCGAAGTAGCTCCAGTTCTCTCCAAACTCTACAACAAATGCCTTAATGAAGCTTGCTTTCCGGGCTGTTGGAAAACTGCTTCTGTTGTACCAGTATTCAAGAATTCTGGCGAAAGGACTGAACCATTAAATCATCGCTCCATTAGCCTCCTCCTACTTTTTGCCAAAATATTTAAGACCTTAATTAACCATGCTCTAGTCCATGACCTTACAGATGCTAAACTTCTGACTGACAAATAATATGGATTTAGACAAGCCCGTTCCACAGCAGACATCCTAACTGTAATCTCTGAACATATATACCATTCACTGGACAAAGCGGGGGAGGGCAGAGCGATAGCTCTAGATATATCTAAGGCTTTTGACAGGGTATAGCATGAGGGGCTCCTCAGGAAAATTAGATCATACGGTATCACTGGTAGAATACTTAAAATAATTAAATCCTTCTTAGATAAGAAAAAATTTCCAGGTTGTACTCGACGGTCGTACATATAAAAAATATGATATAAATGCGGGGGTGTCCCAGGGTTCTATCCTTGGACCTCTATTGTTCCTGATATTCATAAATGACCTCCCCGACAAAATTGCCACTGAGATGGGTATATATGCTGATGACACTACACTCTATGGTAGGCACGACAGAAAGACGAATGAACACATTTCTAAAGAAATGGCAGAAACACTAGAGGAAGACCTCCAATCTGTAGTGGAATGGGGACAAAAATGGTTGGTCGCGTTCAATGCCGTCAAGACTAAACTAGTTTCATTCAATAATTACAAGAAACCCTCTCTACCACCTATAGCAATGGCCAACGACTCTTTATCTGAGAGTACATATTTCAAACTCCTTGGCCTAACGTTCACAGGAAACATGAGTTGGAACAATTACATTGAAGGCATTGCCAGGGCCGCT
>NC_136483.1:144238566-144243566 GCF_053919585.1 Euprymna scolopes
TACATATAGGGTTGCCCCTACATGTACCAATAACCAATTGCCACAAGGGCAATGGTCACAAAGTGCAACATCTGCCGGAACAGATACTACACTTTGATCCTGACCCAATAGTAATGCAGAAACCTTGTGTGGGAAACAATCGTGAATATTCTGGGTGGATGTAAGACCGAGGAGGGGGAAGAATGTCAAGGAGGGAGAAGAGTATTTAGCTCTTTACTGGAGCGGCACAGAGAGTACTGGAATATGGAAGTAGTTTATTAGCACTAGATTTCCAGAGTAAATCATCGGCCGTTATCGTGGATTGGTCATACTTTAAATCTGAATTACTATTTTCCTTGGTATGTCAGGCTAAAGTTGAAAATAGCGTTTTCGTTAGTCTGTCAGGATGAAATTTGAAAAAGCGTTTTAGTTGGATTGTCAGTTTTATTTTTTAATTTTTTATTTTTTATAACACGTTACAAATCATTTTTTCTTCGTAGATTGTACGAAGCATTGTGTTTGTAATATATATAATAGATGTTTGTAATGTTTATTAGAAAGCTGCAACAATGCGGTGATAAACGGCGGATGCGAGGATGCAAACTCATCTGCAACCGCAATCAAAGGAAGCGGAGAATACTGGAAAAACTAGGGAGACTTAATATCACTCATACTCCAGGAAAAAAAAAACAGTTTTTTTTTTCAGTACGGGGACCTCACTGTTAATGACTCCCGTGCAAACTCCGAGTGAGCTAATAATGATACTCATAAAATAGAAGAATACCCGTCCCAGGACTGGTAAAATTAATTCTACTCACAGAACAGTTTCGCACCGGTTTTATGTCTCCTTGCGAGGATTAGATATCCATTCCCGCTTTTTTTTTTAAATTTAAAATTTAAATGAAACAAAATTTAAACAACATAAAATATAAACAAAAAAATTATAGTGGTCGCTAGAAAAGCGGGAAATTTGTCAAACGGTAATTTATTTTTACAAAAAAAAAAATTTTTATAAAGTTTTTCAGGCAAATATGAAAAGAGACTCACAGTTGCTCAAAATGTTTTCGTATAAACCGAAGAAGTAACAAAGTGAGACGCAATAAAATTTGAATAAAATAAAATTTGAATTAAATAAAATTTGAATAAAATAAAATTTAAACGAAATAAAATTTAAATGAAATAAATTTAAACAGATTTAAATAAAATAAAATTTAAATAAAATAAAACTAAATAAAATAAAATTTGAATAAAATAAAGTTTAAATAAAATAAAATTTAAATAAAATAAAATTGAAACGAAATTTAAATAAAATATTCAAATAATATAAAATCTAAATTAAATAAAATCTAAACAAAATAAATTTGATTAAAATAAAATTTAAATAACATAAAATTTAAACAACATAAAATATAAACAAAAAATAAAGTAAAATAAAATTCAAACAAAATAAAATTTTAACAAAAAATTAAAGAAAATAAAATTTTAACAAAATAAAATTTAATCAAAATAAAATTCAAACAATATAAAATTCAAACAAAATTAAATTTAAACAATAAGTTTAAACAAAATAAAATTAATGAAAAATTTAATAAAATATTTAAACAAAATTAAATTTAAACAAAATAAAATTAAAACAATAAAATTTGCAACCTCAAATTTCCAACTTTTCTAGCGACCAACCTTTATAATGTTACTAAATCTTATTTCTAAAATCCGTATTTATTTTTTCTTTTCAAATTCATTATGCCTTCTTGATTCTTGAAATTATCAAAGGCTTAAGCTTAAGGAGTCCCAAACAAAAATTGAGATTCAGGAAGTCTTGCTTAATTGGCATCCAAGGACTATCGATAAAATTAAATGCAAATCTTAAATGTTTGAATTTTCAAATGGGAGCTTGTATCAATATCGTGCCTTCTAAAATGCCGATAAAATGCTTAAAAAAATGAAACTCAAGAAATATATATTAATCAATATTTCAAATTTATAGTTAAAATATCACAAAAATATTTGAATTTTTACGGATGACTTACACTTTATTCACCCTTTTGCATAAACTAAAATAAAACTAACCAACATTGCCCTCACTTATCCCCTATCAGTTTTGTTCAAAACTTCATAATGATCGGTTAATTAGTTTAGGAGATAATACTGCAATACAAATTTATAAACATACACACATACCTAATCTCATAAAAGTAGGAATAATAGAACCAAAAAGGTGTATCTTGCCGAATTCGGGGATCTTTCTGTCGAACTCGGGAATCTGGATGGGAATTTGAACGAAACCTATTATTTAATCCACGGGGGTAGCATGCTCTCGGTCCATCAGTCATGACTGTATAGAAATCCTAAGTGATTCGCAATTGTATTTTTGAGTGTTGCCCGCACTGAGGATCGAACCTTCACCGCCATAAGAGTGTACTTTACACCTGCATTTTACCAAGTACATTATCCGTTATGCCATGGGTCGTTGTAGATTCCCGATTTCGACAAAAATGTTTCCGAGTCGACAGAAATATTTCTGAGTTCGACAGGATACACCTGAAGAAGACCGGAGGTTACATCGACAGAAACGTAAAAATAACACTCAAGAAGAAAACAGTAGTTCGAAGAATTCGAATTATCAACCATCATCTCAAAAATTCAGAAATAGAAACTTAAAATGTTGTAGAGAGTTGGCCGTCGTGTTTTAAAGACAGGGTGAAATTCTGTTAAAAACTCGAAGAAAGAAGCCAAGTTTCACATTACGTGAGTTTATTTTATTTTATTTTTTTTTATATTTTAAGACGCCAGACGACATAGTTGTGTGTCGTTCGCTCACATCTTTGAAATGTTACAAGTTCAGACATCTGGTTGCGTTCTTCAAAATCGACTGTGTAAATGCATATCTGAGAACTTGTTCATCGCATTGCCACTTTAGGGGTTAGTCAGGCAGAAGGTTTTTAAGATTCCATAAAAAAAAAAAATGGCGACGAGAGACATTGTGCTTTGTTCGTTTTTATAACTGACGCGAGAAAAAGGCATTTAAAAAAAAGGAGGCGCTTTCGATGTGATCTTTATTTTTAAGAGGGTGACGTAGTTTGTTTGAAGCATTGTGTTTGTAATGTATACGCAGTTTAATAGAAGGCTCTAACAATGCAGGGATATAACGCGTTGTAAGAAAAGAAAACTGAACATGTGATAATAAAGCGATTTTGAAAATATTACACCTTCCTTTCTTTCAGCTTTCTTCCTCCATCGCTAAGATCTTGTATAACACCGGAATTTCACAATATATCGGGATAAGACCCCTTTGTCAAGTTTCCTATTAATGCTACGTAATCAGGCTGTCTGAAGATATCGGCATCCTGACTTAAATGCACAAACAATTGGTGTTACTTTCCCTTTTCGTTTGCAAACACAAGCACGTTCTGTAAGGCAAAAAGAAAGAAAAAACAACTTTCTCTACAAAACAACTTTTTTTCTACAAAACAACCAAACCAAACACCACGAATAAATATTTGGAAATATAAAGAACTTGAAGCAAAAAAATTTTTGCACAAAATGATTGAATCCGAAAAGGGTTGATATGCCGTAAAACAAAGCAGTCAAACTAAACACAATAAATATACATTGGGAGACAGAAAGAACTTGAAGTATAAAAGCAAAAAAGTAAAAGTATGGGACCAAAATTACCGAATTCTACATTAAATAATTCGAAAAAGGTTTGATATGCCATAAAAGAAAACAACATTCGAGTGCTCCTATTTCTTTGCCCCCCCCCCACAATATCGCGAAATTCTGGCATCGCATAATATAATTGAGGAAAAAAAGCTTGAAGTAAACTTTAAAAACATCGTAGGTTCTCGAGTTCGACAGAAAAATTCCTGCATTCGACACCAGCCAAATGTCTTCAATGTTTAAGATAAGTCGAACAGTCAAACTGTAACTAATAACAGATTTGTACACAATTTTAACAGACTTTTAGCTACTACTAACATAATTACATATGTTGCCGTCTTTCTAATTATTCCTTAACATAAAAATCGATCTTTCCTTGAATTTTATAAATTACTAGACTACCTGTGACCCGTTGGGTCAGTATGTTATATTAGCTATGGAATTCACGTATGAGCGTGACACTTTTGACGTAAAGAAAATAGTTTTTCTTTTTTAACATAACAGAAACATTTCTATGAAAGTATATTAAAATGAAAAATCACGGACGGATCACTCAAACATGAAAAAAAAAAATCCTCCCTATTCGTGTAAAGTTATCTATTTTTCCGAATAATCGCTCAAAAATCGAAAATTAAACATGATTTTCCTACGAATCGAACGCCGACGAAAATCATTAAGCAGCAAAAACGCACATGAACCTACCGATGAGAAATATAAGAATGAAAAACCCATATTGGAATCCATCAACCAAGTTATAGAAACTTAAAATCTAAAAAAAAAAAAAAAAAAAAAAAATTAATAAAACCTAAAGCAAAAAAATAAAACCCAAATAAATAAAATAGAATAAAACTAATATTGAAACAGATTAGTAAATGTGTCAACAAATGCACCGTTCTCACACAACTATTTTGTATCTAGAAATGTAAACAAAAAAATAAAAAAAGAAGGAAGGAAGGAAGAAGGAAGGAAGGAAAAGGGACGGATAGAGAGTAGTAGTAGTAGTAGTAGTAGTAGTAGTAGTAGTAGTAGTATGTGCTTTACTACAATTGCTCTTATGTTTGTCAACGGGTTAAAGTTGTTTAGTTGTAAGAAAATAGCGACAGTATAGTTGTAATAGAGAATAGTTGCTAGACACCCCCACTCTTCCCATGTTAAATAATAATTTCGAAATAATAACGTTAATATTTCAGTGCGCAGGTCAAGATCTGCAAAAGAAGCGATTTGTGTTTATTTGTTTACATTGTTATGGGTTAATGTTCATGCGCGCATGCGCAACCGGATATCGTAAACCGGAAAGTGGGTTACATCACTCGTTACAAGGCCATTAGAGTTTTATAATTATATAGATTTTTATAAATATA
>NC_136483.1:144248566-144251066 GCF_053919585.1 Euprymna scolopes
AGAAATAAAACTTTCAGATCATGAATGCATAATTTCAGTCATCATAAAATTCAATTTGCAATCTCTTCTGATCCATTGGGGCGGAATTAATGTAAGAGAAATTACTTTCGAAACGCCCCTCGTATGCATGTATGTATGTATGTATGTATGTATGTATGTATATCAGGTCATGTCATATGCTACTGGTACCATGTAACCCAGCACTACCTGCCTCATGGTCGGGTCACCGGCGACTAAACTGGTTCCGCCACCAGACTTGTTTGGTGAGGAGGATTAAAAACAAGACCTTCCAAAGGGCGAATGAACCCTTTTTTGAGGTCAACGGCCAACTAGCACCATATGTGTGTGTGTGTTGGGGTGGAGAGGGCTCCCGGAAGCCATGGTGAAGGTAACTTTTCTAAGAGAAGCAAATCTCTGATTTAAAAAAACATAAAGCGGGAGACCAGTACCCGCATTAAGCTGGTCTGCAGTTTAACTTGTTGCTGTCTATCTTGCTCTTGCTTGTTGCTGGATCTCCACATTTTGAACCGAGAGAGAGAGAGAGAGAGAGAGAGAGAGAGAGAGAGAGAGAGAGAGAGAGAGAGAGAGAGACTTAGCTATCGTACAAAGCTAAGAATCTGTAATATCATCTGTGTATAGATACTCCCTGAGGCATTTGTCTATTAAAATGGTCCTGTGGCGATGGAAGTCATTTTTGGGCTAATGGACTTTAAGTGTCTGAGGGAGTAGCACTCGTCTGACAAGACGTTGCAATCATCATCATGTATGCATGTATGTATGCATGTATGTATGTATGCACGTATATATGTATGCTTATATTTATTCATGTATGTATGCATGTATCCATGCATGTATGTATGTATGTATGTATGTAAGTATGTCTGTATTCATGTATGTATGCATATATGTAGACATGCATGTATACATATATGCATGTACATATGTACATATGCATGTATGCACGTACATTGTACGGCATAATCGCGTTGACACACGGTTCTCGTCAAATCACCGAAGTTAAGCAATGTTGAGCCTGGCTAGTACCAGATGGGTGACCATTTGGGAATTGTAGGCGCTGTATGTGCTTTCCGTTTATCTCGGCATTATTTCCAGTCGTCCTGAACCTCGACTTACAACTGGTATATAACAACGCCGACTCAGGAAATGTATGCTTGAGGATAGCTCAACTCTTGCCACAAAAAATCCACACGTAGGCACTCTTATAGTGGGTATCCATAGTCTGTGAAGACCGAAGGAAGCTACCATGCACATATATATATATATATATATATATATATATATATATATATATATATATATATATATATATATATATATATATATATATAACTACTTAATTTACTCACATAAAATTAATATACGAAAGTATAGATTTATGCGTAAACTTTAAGTATTTACTTCAAAAGTGCTCAATACGTAGGTAGAGCTAGTTAGTAATTTATAAAATATATATGACGATTAAGCTACACTGAATATTCCGCGTTTCATCCACTCTAACGATAAACAACCACAGAATTCGCGCATAAGCCTGAAGAGTCCTAGAGTATATATATATATATATATATATATGTATGTATGTATATATATATGTATATATATGTATATATATATATGTATATATATGTATATATATGCATGTATGCATGCATACATATATATATGCATGCATGTATTATGCATGCATATATATATATGTATGCATGTATGTATATATACATATAGATGCTGGTTGTAAGGTTTCGCATTTATCAACAGATGTTGGGTTATTTTATATTGTTATTGTATGAATAATTTTTTGGGGGGAGGGGGGAGGGGTTAGCGACCCTTGAGAACGACCTAAACTTTTCGTTTATCTCAGAAAAATATTACATGTTCGACTAGTAATACCGTACGCATTAATTTTCCTTAGAAGATCTATATGGCAGACTTTGTCAAAGTCATTGCCTTACTTGTGTTGCCATTTGCTTCGTCCTTATAACTGTTGTCTTATTCTATTTCAGTGGAAGTTCTCAGAAATCAAGGGACCCCTAGTTAAAGTTATCCTTCACATCTCAAATACAGTATGGTAGCAGCAGGAGAAGATATACTCGCGGCTTAAGATTTTGAATATGTTTGGTTTATAACATCATTGCTGATTGGTTGTAGCGGCCAACTTCCTTTTTGGCTTGTCCAATAAAAGACCATCACTCAGGTAAGGTGACCACGTGACTGAGATTATGAAAAGTTAAACACACAGTAATTCTCTTTCTTTCTTCCTGGCTCTCAGACTGTAGGCAAGGACCAATCCCAAATACTCTTTTGGGACGTAACACAACCCACTTGGTTTTTTGTTCTTGAGGTTGATTAAGACGGGGGAGACAATGAATCCAACATGGCTACCGCTAGATCCGGGACACAGGTGCACGGTGCAGTCTTTTATCATTCTACAGGACTGTCTCTAATCTTTCGTGACGCACGCTCCTACTAATTTCAACTCTCT
>NC_136483.1:144256066-144258566 GCF_053919585.1 Euprymna scolopes
TTAAGCAAAATAACCTTTATTAATGTCAGAAATTGTACTGTTTACAATATCACTTACACTATTCCTCTTTGTTTTTCACTCCTACTTTCTCAATGTTTCGAAAGGTTCCATTAGGCGGGAAAATTGAACCACCACTTGAGTTTGCTGTTTGAATGTCGAACCGAAAACTCATTCATGATTCTTAAATTCTTATTATCATTTTCTCTTCTTGTTAGCTGAATTGGAGTGGTATCAAATCAACACAGGAAGAAGAAATTTCATCTTGAATTACGAAGAACTTTTGGTAGATTGCTTGGACTTAATCGTTGAATTTCCGTTTGATAATTTATGAACTCATTACTCCAGTTCAATCAATAATTGTGGAAACCTTACACTACGAAAGTAACCTGTCATTTCAGTCCTGCTAATTTGCCAAGCATTGATCTGATGTCTTCGAAAGGGATCAAGGTAAGTGTTTGGCATTATTTTACGGTCTTTTCTGACGCCCCAGGCCCTCAAATGCTGCGAGGTTATTTCTCACACTTAAACATTTAACCGTTCAACCATACTAAGAGCAGATATTGTAGATTTAGATACTTATTAGTATGGCTAGGACAACAGCATATTCTTTTCATTGTTTTTACTCTCGAGTGTGTATTCGTTGATATCTTATATGCTTTTATATAGAGTGATGTGGTTTTTGGTTGATTAACTGTGTCTAACTGTGTCGGATATATACTCGAGAGTCAAAACAATAAAAAAAGAATATGCTGCTATCACAATCCTACTCATAAGACGCACAAGAAGGTAGATATTGACTTGTTACCCAATTCAACAAGATGTGACACAAGGTCAGAAAGTGGGGATGTCAAGCCAGCGCCCCTAATAGAGGGACACTCTGGACTAACAAAAATTTCATGGGCATCCCCATCGACATTACCCCGATATGGGCGCCTCAGATAACAAGGTATAAACTTGTCCCACCCAAAAGCCGGGAGGCAAGACGTGGGAGGGTTGATTCTCCTGGCTAATACACAGGCTGCGTACCTCAGTCCGACAGGTACTGAACCAGCTCCTGTCCCGGCACCTGTCGGGCTGATTGTCAAAAACGGATTCTTGACCGGTACTTTCTACCTGTCTCCAAGCAACTGAAGCAGCAAAAAGTAAAGAGATTCATCCTCAATAATTAGAGGGAATCCCTTGTCTGTGGTTGGAATTCAAATAGATATGTAGACTTACACATTAGTGGATGCAAAACAAAGCCCAGAAATCCAGGATAAAGAAAGTTGGATCCAGTAATCTGAGGAAAAGAGAAATATCTTTTGCCAAAGATGTTGACAAATATGTCACTTACCTAAAAGAAAAGAAAAAAAATAAAATAAAATAAACAATGAACCAAGAAGCATAAATAAATAATGAAACAGTATCGTTATATTTAATATAACAATAGCATTACAATATATTCAATATAACAATAACATTACAATATATTCAATACCATTATAACATTACAATATATTCAATATTTTACCTGGCACATTTGCTAGGAGCAAAGTGTAGTATCTGATCCGGCAGATGTTGCACTTTGTGACCATTGCCCTTGTGGCAATTGGTTATTGGTACATGTAGGGGCAACCCTATATGTACCATCCCCTTCCCCTCCCTCCCCCTTCACCTCACATAAAGCCGACCTTGTGTCACATTTTGCTTACGTGGGGAAGCAAATAAATACCTACAATATATTCAATACAATTATAACATTACAATATATTCAATATAACAATAACATTTCGTTATATTCAATATAACAATATCATTTCGTTATATTCAATATAACAATATCATTTCGTTATATTCAATATAATAAATGGATTCGCTATATTCAATAAAACAATATCACTTCGTTATATTCAATATAAAATAATATTTCGTTATATTCAATATAAAATAATATTTCGTTATATTCAATATAAAATAATATTTCGTTATATTCAATATAAAATAATATTTCGTTATATTCAATATAAAATAACATTTCGTTATATTCAATATAAAATAATATTTCGTTATATTCAATATAAGAATAACATTTCGTTATATTCAATATAACAATAACATTTCGTTATATTCAATATAAAAATAACATTTCGTTATATTCAATATAAAAATAACATTTCGTTATATTCAATATAAAAATAACATTTCGTTATATTCAATATAAAAATAACATTTCGTTATATTCAATATAAGAATAACATTTCGTTATATTCAATATAATAACATTTCGTTATATTCAATATAACAATAACATTTCGTTATATTCAATATAAGAATAACATTGTTCAAACTTTGTTACAACTAATATCAACTTTGCTCTTTTTAATGGCTATGGCAATTCTGTCTGCTTTCTTTTGTATCTCTAGTTCTCATTATTTTTTTCTCGAATTTTTCAACGATTAAAAGCTAAATTAATTGAGTCATTTGCTAAATACAAGGTGCCTTCAATAAATTTCCCGACATT
>NC_136483.1:144263566-144291066 GCF_053919585.1 Euprymna scolopes
CTGTTTTTTTTTTTACTTCGCTTATCCACCCCCGACCACACACCCAACAACACCCGGGGACCCACCGATTTTTTAAATTTTAATATCGAAACAGGCTTATTTAAGCCATTTTTCATGTGTTCGTTTTCTGTTTTCATCGTTCGTTTGCCTTACATTAGTTTTTTTGTGTTTTTTTTTCATGTTTTGATTACCTCCCCGCTTAAGGTTTAACGTTGTTTTCTTTTTTTTACTTCGCTTATAACAAACAAACCTGATCATTGTCGTCGTCGTCGTCGTCGTCGTCGTCGTTGTCGTCGTCGTTGTCGTCGTCGTCGTAACGCTCGACGCCTTCTGTGTGCGCACCTGTCAATTTGGTTCTTACTTAAATAAATTCAAACATCTTTCAGTAACTCATTCTGGCTGGCCGATTTTATTTTTAAACTTCGCATCAGGGCTTCAGGTTCGATCCTACCAACTTCCCCCCCCCCGGTTTCTTTTTTTATTTAACACCACACACACCTCGAAACACCCGGGTAACGCCGGGTACCCCCGCTAGTAAACATATAAAACATCAGTTCCATTTTATTTCGTTTGGTAGTTGCTTAAAAAACTGGAATGGAATGTTAACGTTCCTTTTCGTTCTATGCTTTCTACTGAGTGAAACGCGCCGTGGACTTAACCGAATCGAAGGGTTATTTATGCCATATTTTTTTCGCTTTATTTCGTTTTATAGTTGCTTAAAAAACTGGAATGCAATTTTAATGTTCCTTTTCCTTCTACGCTTTCTACTTGGTGAAACGCACCATGGACTTCACCGAATCAAAGGGTTATTTATGCCATTTCTTTTCGCTTTATTTCATTTCGTATTTGCTTAAAAAAAACTGGAATGGAATTTTAACGTTCCTTTTCCTTCTATGCTTTCTACTGGGTGAAACGCACCACGGACTTAACCGTCTATCTATCTATCTATCTATCTATCTATATCTCCCTCTCACTCACTCACTCTATATGTCTGTCTGTCTCTCTCTTTCTCTGACAGTCTGCCTGTTTGTCTGTCTCTCTTTCTCACCTCTCTCTCTCTCTCTCTCTCTCTCTATATATATATATATATATATATATATATATGTATATATATATATATGATTTTCAAAATGTGAGAGATTATATACAATAAATTTGACAGCCAAACAACGTCGCATCCAACAACAGCCATGACAGCCAACGAACCGGAAGTCCAAGACTCAGGCTTCGCCCTCATTTGGTCTCATCAATTAGACACATCCGTCCGAACTCAGGATTCGAAACCTGGGTTTGGATGTCTCTAAACTCGAGTCTTGGACTTCAGGTTCTTTGACTGTCATGGCTCTTGTTGGTTTCGACGTTGTTTGGCTGTGGAATTGTGCAATTTATATATATATATATATATATATATATATACTACTAGCAAAAGTACCCGTCGTTGACTGGGTTAAAAAAACAGCCTACAGAAAATGGACTCTGATTTATGAAAGTATGATAGGTTATGAAAAGGAAAGGTTGTAAAGAGATAGCTTCGAATTTGGGGGTATCAAAACCAAAGCAAAATATGATGAAAGTAAACATAAAATAGATAAACCCCATAATTTATTATACCATACCTGTTCACACTGAAACACTTATCACAATATTCTGTGGATCTATATTAAAAAAACCTTGTTAAACTTTGTGACATATTTCCATTCTATGAAGGTCAGGCGCGAACGAACACTCCATAATTTTATTATACCATATTTCTTCAAACTGAAACATAATTATCAAAGTATACTTACGCAAATAGATATGAAAAGTCTTTATTAAAGTTTGTGCCTATTTCGACTCTATGGAGGCCAGGCGCGAACGCAGACCCCACAATTTTATTATAACATCCCTATTTAAGTTAAAACATGCTTATCAAAGTATTCTTATGTACATCTATATCAAAAACACTTGTAAACGTTTTTTTTTTAATTTTAAATTTTTTTATTTCACTACTTTGTGGACCAGGCGCGAACGCAGGCCCCACAATTTTAATGAACCACCGTTCTGCCAGATCAAACATACCCATTCCTGTATCTCGATACATTTATCATTATATGTAATCAGTTTTTTAAAATAGTCAACCATATAGGAGCCTATTCGTGACCACACACACACACACACACACACATACACACACACACACACACACACACACATACAGCTTTATATTATAGATGTGTGTGTGTGTGTATAAACACCAAGATGAAACTTTCAGCCCATGAATGCCTAAGTTCAGTCGTCATAACAATGCGGTTTGCAATCCCCTCTGATCTAATCGGCCAGAATAAAACATGAATACATCACCTTTTGAGACCCTTTCATCTATCTATCTATCTATCTATATATATATATATATATATATATATATATATATATATATATATATATATATATATATATATATATATACGAGCAAACAGTTAATAAAACATGTTAAAAACACTTTGAAATGAGTTAAAAACATATTTAATCTGAAAAGGAAACACTAGATAAGTGGATAGTCCTTAATCCGCGGAGTTTCGAAGAAATACTTTCCTTCTCATCAGAGGGTAGGAATTAGCAAAATGCGGGATCGGATTTTGCATGCAAAAGTATTTGATGAAACAACAAGTAAGTCAAAGATCTTACGTGATAACAAAAAAAGTGAAGCAGAGGGGATATGGCGAAGAAAACGGTGATTACACATGAATGGATAGTCTTGTGGAAGATAAATAATCCAGTGACGGTAAAATCCAAATGTATAACTTCAAAAAAGTTAAAAGAATTTCCATTCAATTATATATACACACACATATATATATATATATATATATATATATATATATATATATATATATATATATATATGTGTCTTAGGACAATTAATCGGAATCAGAATGGAGAACCCTGAAAATCAGAGTCAGAAAAGTATGTACCTATTTTCCGATGTCAAAAACGATCTTTTTAATTATTTTTTTTATTTGATTTTGTATAAAAGCTAACCTTCCACTGATAGTATTAATGATAAAACAATAAATATTTGTTGATTTTAAAATACCAGTAAAACTTAAATCTATAGATCACCCCCCACCCAACAAACATTTACAAATTAATAAAAAAATTCAGAATCGATAATTGCATCGGAATCGGAAATTTAGTACGGAATCGGTAAGTGTATTGGAATCGAGAAAAATGTTAGAATTACCAATATATATATATATATATATATATATATATATATATATATATATATACATATATATATATATATATATACATATATATATATATATATATAGTCACGCTGATCTAAGGAACATATAATAATGTGTATGCGTGTGTTGGTACAAACATATCATGGGAACACATTCAGCATTTGTTCAATCGAAGCTTTAATAAGCTTAATATGCTTTCCTGGTGGTTTTTTGAGCTTATTGAAGCTTCGACTGAAACATGTTTTAAACGATGAACCATGAAATGTTTGCACTTATGAAACTCTTATCATATACAGGGTGTCCAAAAAGTCACTGAAGGGTTTTGAACTTTAATAGATTCTTTATTTTTGATGATATCTTTCTGTAATTTTAACACAATCCAAGACATTAAGTAATTAAAAAAAACAAAAAAAACATGCAGAATTCAAACAATCTTTATTTATGAAAAAATAATGTGCTCTTTCCAAAACATGATTCATGACAGATTGCAGAATCTGTGGATTGCGATTTAACTCCCTTATTTCATTTTCCTTCAATTCTTGGAGGGTTTGGGGTTAGTTAACAAAGACTCTTTCTTTTTAAGATATCCCCACAAGAAAAGGTCGGGGCTAGTCAAGTCTGATTACTTTTTACTGAACTTAAAAAAATAAACGAGGGGAATTTAATTGCCAAGCCAATAATTAGTCATGGGATTTCACGTACCCTATATAAAATTGAAGTAACAAAAATATCCGTTTTGTATTTTCTACTTGAAGTGAGGAGATCTGGGAATTCTAACCAAGCCCAAGTGACTACGGCCATTTTGTAGGAGCGGTCAAATTAACAATTTCTAGGTTAAAGCATTTACACGAACGTGTGTATATATATATATATATATATATATATATATATATATATATATATATATATATATATATATATATATATGTGCATGTGTGTGTGTATTTATATATATACATATATATATATGTATGTATATATATATATATGTATATATATATATGTCTATGTAAACCAAGCGAAATGAATTTATTTCTGACAAAATGATATGTCTATCGTTGTATTTCTAGTTGACACTCGTGTTTGTCGAAATGATCTTGTAATTAAATCAGATAATTAATTATTCACATTAGCATGAATAATTTACACAAGAGGAAAGACAAAAAAAAAATGACGGATACGAATCTACCATAAAATGGAAATGTACTTTTTCTAGAGTTTGTTTCTACTATTCACCCGTCAGAATTACAAAAACTTGGGAAGTCGAATTTGTACACATAATTCATTCAAGTCCTCTTATTGCGAGGTCAATACATGTTTACTTATTTTTATTACGGGGTGACCCATAAGTCACTTTACATTTTAAAAATTCAATAACTTTTTTTCTATTAATATATTTTAATTTCTCTTTTCAGAATTATAAAATAGAATCTTTGAAAATTTTTTGTAGAGATAAGTGTACAACAAAACACCGAGTGAGGGTAATTGAATTTCACTTTGAAAATGGACGGTCAATTGTTGCAATTATATGCGCCATTTCAATGTTCAATATCCTCTTAAAAGATACGCTATTGAATTTCAACCTCAGTTAGTAAACATGCCAGGTTATTGGTGGCAAACAAAATGGAGCAACTGCACATACAGCTAGAGCAACAATGCAATTGTTAAATGTGATGTTTTAGGATTTTGAATGTCCTCCACGTTCATCCAATTTGACAGAACTAGACTTTTGGCTTTGGGGATATCTTAAAGACAAGGTGTATGCAAATAAGCCTCGAAGCATCCAAGAACTTAAGGCAAACATACGCAGGAAAGTTTTTCCTACAACTTCCGATGTTAAGAACTGTCATAAAAAATAGCTTAGAAAGAGCTCGACTTTGCCAAGCCAAGAATCGAGGCTACTTAAGAGACATTATCTTTCGTAATTAATATATATATATATATACGAGGGTAAATCAAAATGTTTTAAGACAAGTGATATAAATTAAATCTAAATGAAAATAGAGCAACAAAACAAGGTTTAATTACACTACTGATTACTTAACAACAAATTTGACATTTGACAGCATTCTAAATCTTTTATTCTTTTTTTTTTCAGATAATATTTTATAATATTAACTTTTTGACAGTCCAAAATGAGCCAATTTGAAGTTCGTGCAAACATTAAATTTCTAACAAAACTGGAATGGAAACCGACGGAAATCATTAAAGTTCTACAAAATGTTTATGGAGACTCGTCACCTTCTAGAGCTGTTGTTTATCGTTGGATCAGACGATTCAAGGATGGTAGGAATGATCTTCAAGATGACCAAAGAGAAGGTAGGCCTTCAACATCAAAAAATGCTCAAAACATCGAGCTTGTCAGGAATCTTGTTGAAGAAGATCGGAGAATAACAGTGAATGAGATTGCTAAGGAGCTTGACATTTCATTTGGGTCAAACTTTTCAATTCTGAAAGAAGATCTTGGTCTGAGTAAGCTTCCTGCTCGTTGGGTGCCTAAAGCGTTGCAGCAGAATCAGTTGAATCTGAGATCAGATCTTTCATTGGCCCTTCTGACTAGAATTGAAGCAAATGAGGCAAACATTTTTGAACGGGGCATAACCGGTGATGAAACATGGATTTACCTGTACGATCCTGAAAGCAAAGTTCAGTCTAAACAATGGTTACCAAGAGGATCAGCAGGCCCTATCAAGTTCAAAGCAGAAAGGTCAGCTCAAAAAATAATGGCAACTGCTTTTTGGGATAAAGATGGAATCGTTTTATTAGATTTTCTTGAAGGACAGAAAACTATCACCGCAAGCTATTACGAAGGAGTTTTGAGAAAGCTGAAGACTTCATTGGCTAAGAAACGACGAGGAAAGCTCCATCGTCAAATTCTGTTCCATCATGACAACGCTCCAGCACACACGGCCAAGACTGTAAGAACAATTTTACGCGAGTTTCGCTGGGAAATCCTTTCACACCCTCCCTATAGTCCTGATTTAGCGCCTAGTGATTTCTTCCTATTTCCAAAACTGAAGGAACATTTGAAAGGAATAAGATTTCAATCCATAAATGAAGCAAAGAAAGAGGTTGTGACCTGGTTCACTAGACAAGTTCCAGAATTTTATGAAGAAGGAATTTATCGATGGAAACATCGCTTACAGAAGTGTATTGAGTTAGGCGGATCGTATGTAGAAAAATAAAGTTTTCAACTTCCATAAATGAAGTTTTTCTTCAATTTGTCTCAGAACTTTTTGATTTACCCTCGTATATGTATATGCACTGATGATTCCCGAAAGGATAAAGCACTAGTGTCTGTAGGTATTTAATTATTATAGTAAGTAATTATGTCAGTCCCTTTAAAGAAACTTGTTTCTCATCGTTGAGCACGTTCAGTTGTAATAACTCGGTCAACTTAGCTGATATGCGTAGATTGTCATATAATAACTAGATCACTCTGACTGACGTTAAAAGCATTTAAGAAGAATAAATGTTTAATTTCAACTGAATCTTTCGCGGTTGTCGGTAGCCGAATGGTTCGGATCCTTGCTAATAGAAGCCAGACATGACTTCTGTTGCCGCGGTTCGAATCACTCGACTGGCATTAATCGTGACACCCTGCAGTGAAGATTCCCGAAAGGATGAGGCACTAGTGTCTGTAGATATTTAATTATTATAGTATATATATATATATATATATATATATATATATATGTGTGTGTGTGTGTGTGTGTGTGTGTGTGTGTGTGTGTGTATGCATGTATATAAGTATATATATATATATACTATTTGTCTGCCCAGGGTTCTTAACAACTTCACGTTTAATTTGGAGTATAGAACGGCGTGAAACAACTCTAGATTTACCTTTATCAGCTTTCTTACGTACCTTTGTACGGTCCTTGACAAAGTGCTCCACAGTTTGATAGTACATTCCTATCATTTCTGATATTTCGAGGGTTGTTTTACCTTTTGCTAGCTGTTCTGTAATAGTATTCTTTTCAGAACTACTAAAACAACCTTTACGACCCATTTTACTGACGAAACAAACTGCCTTGCTAATAATTTAACACACCTCAACTACCGTGGATTCAGCAATTACGATGGCAAGTTGTTTACATTGAGCGGAACAGTACGAAAATTCCACAATACGTGCAGCTCATTTTAACTGGGAAGGCGCCCCTGTGGGGGACAATCGGAGTTTTCTCGGAAAATCCGTTTTGTTACTCATAACTCATAACATGTTTAATGTTTGTGCAAAATTTCAAAAACTTCCGAAGCGTAGTTATTGAGAAAAGTGCGGACAGACGAACGGACAAACGGACAAGGGTGAATTTACAGGTCCACCCTCCTTTTTCAGGGGGACAAAAAAAAACAAAAAAAACAACAACAACTCAAAAAACTATTATCTCATTAGGCTGAAATTTTGCATTATAATTACTGCCTGATCCATACATAAAATTTAAAACAATAGAAGGTTAAAATTCGTCAGAATAATGACTTTGACCTAAAATTTAAGCTCAGTATCAAAGGTGAAGTTAATATGAGATGCGAGATTTCATTGGCTAAAATATTAACCAACTAGCGTGTCACTACAATAAACAGAACATACTTCATCGATATGAAAATGCCTTCGTACCTTTTCTGCAAACTTATTTATTGACTGATTATACATATTAATAAATAGAGGTAATATACTTGTGTTGTGAGTTAACCTGGGTCTAAACTTAAATCATGTTCTTTCTACATGAGTCTACTTATTATCTGTGGGCATAAGGATTATTAATCTTATATATATATATATATATATATATATATATATATATATATATATATATATATATATATATATATATATATATATATATATATATATATATTTAGCTCTTATGCATAGATCATCGTATAACGATAAGATCACTGTCTGACTGACGTAATGAACATTTAAATTAAAATGTTTAAAATTCAACGCTATTTCACACGGTTAACGGTAGCCGAATTGATACGGTCTCCGCTAATCGAGCCAGAGATGTCTCGTGTCGCGGGGTTCGAGTCGTTCGGCTGGTGTTAATCGTGACACCCTGCACTGAAGAATCCCGAAAGGATGAAACACTAGTGTCTGTAGGTATTTAATTATTATAGTAAAAAAATAATTATATATATATATATATATATATATATATATATATATATATATATATATATTTGTTTACTGTTTTATGGGAAAGAATTCCAACAAAGTGTTCGATTACAAAGAAAAAAATGTTCAATATAAGAACTTAATATTTATTTATCTAAAACTGCACAGAAGGTCAGATACATTAATTACCGCCCTTGGGCCGGTCAGGAATAACCGATTAAGAGCGGAAGCCATGTCAATTAGGAACAGAATAGGACAAAATAAATTTAAACATATATTTACTAAAAGATATATTGAATAAAATATTGAAAAATTGATATTAAAATTAAAATAAAATAAAATATATAGAAATAGGGACAGACAAGCTATAATTAAATAAAAATGAACATCATTATCGATAATGTGTGCGGTCCTGATTTTTCCTCCAACAGAAAAAAATATGGCTGACGAGAGCCTAACATTATTTCCTATTAACTGCCCCCCTTTATGTTAGGCTTGAAACCGACGGTATCAATGATTTTCTGACCTTCTGTAGAGTTTTAAATATATATATATATATATATATATATATATATATATATATATATATATATATATATATAATGCTGGGAAAAACACTTCGGAGCAAAATTAAAAAAAACGTTTACAAGTGTTTTTGACATAGATGTACATAAGAATACTTTGATAAGTATGTTTTACCTTAAATAGGAATGGTATGATAAAATTGTGGGGTCGGCGTTCGCGCCTGGCCTCCATAGAATCGAAATAGGCACAAATTTTTAATAAAGATATCTATCTGAATAAGTATATTTTGGTAATTATGTTTGAGTTTGAAGAAATATGGTATAATAAAATTATCGGGTTTTTTTAATATAAATTCACAGAATATTGTGATAAGTGTTTCAGTGTGAACAGGTATGGTATAATAAATTATGGGGTTTATCTATTTTATGTTTACTTTCATCATATTTTGCTTTGGTTTTGATACCCCCAAATTCGAAGCTATCCCTTTATAACCCTTCCTTCTATCATATTTTAATAAATCAAAGTCCATTTTCTGTAGGCTGTTTTTGAACCCAGTCAACGACGGGTACTTTTGCTAGTGTAATGCTGGGAAAAACACTTCGGAGCAAAGATGCTCTATTTGATCTATGGTCTGCAAATCAAGAAATCAAGTGAAGATCTGGAGAGTCATATGAATGTCCACAGTAAAGCAGTACCGGTTGGCATCCCACAGTCTCAGCTAAAGTGCGACTTCTGCAATAGACCGTGTAAGAGCAAGGGTGGTTTGAGGTTCCACCCTTGTGTTCACAGAAGATAGAAAATGCATTGTGATCACATCTCCACATGAATATATGTATGTGTGTATAAATATATATATAAATGGAAAGAAAAAAAAATCAAATAAAAACAAATTATAAAACGATTTAAATAAAATAACAAAAAAAAATATATATTCAAAAGTACATGGAAATGGATAAATAATCAACAATAAAGCAAAGGAAAGATGGTCTTCTTCTGTCAAGAAGTGACGATCACCATATAGATACATGTATATACATACGGACGCACGCACACGCACACACATATATAAATATGTACATATACGTATATATTCATATACATATATATATATACATATGCATATATGTACATATACATATACCTACATATACATATCCATAGTGTCCCAATAAAATGCATATATATGTATATATATATATATGTATGCATATATATGTATATATATATGCATATGTATGTATATATATATGCATATGTATGTATATATATATATATATATATATATATATATATATTCTGTATTTACTTCAGTGCTTATTCAATTAGTACGAAAATATATCCATGGGAGGTAATCTTTCATGCTACTAATTTATATATTAATAGAATAGCGTATGTTTACATCTGAGTGACTCATTTAATTGTTATGGACTTTGATTTCTTGTAATAAAGAAAATGACCATAAAATCAACATTTATTGTAAGAAAGAAAAATTTCATACATCCAAATACTGTAAACAAATATAGAAAGCAGCTAATTATCGAAAGTGCCCAAACTATTAGGCATTGTGGTGCATAAACTGCTGACAACGCTTACTGATTGGATCGAAAACGTATTAATCAGTTCAATTGGTATGTTAACTCATCTTCTCTCAATCGTTGCTTTCAACTGATTCATTATAGTGCTTTGTGGTGTAAACTTTGTGTTTAGCATGCCCCAGCTCCTCACAAAAGAGGAAAATCCATGAGAGGTCAAATCCGGTGAACGTGGACAGTACTCGATGCTTCCTCTTCGTCCCAACTATCTGTTTTGCAGGTGGCTATCAAAATATTCTCTTACGTTACGATGATAGTGGAGAAGTTCTCCAACCTGCTGGAAGTGCTATTCTTTATTCTCAAAAAATCTCTTGGGAACGTGGCATAGCGTATTCATGTAGCAAGTTGAGATAATTTAAAGAGTGTATGCATTTAATTGGGGCACTCTGTATACACACATATACATATACATATATATATATATACACACATATGTATATATACACACGTACACATACACATATACACACATATGTATATAAGCACACATACACACGCATATATATACACACATACACACACACACACACATATATATATATATATACACATGTATATCCACACATTTTATATGCATATATATATATATATATATATATATATATATATATATATATATATATATATATATATATCCGGTGAACATCCGGTGAATATATATATTCATACATATAGAATATATATAGGAAAACTGGTAATTAAAACGGTAATATATATATATATATATATATATATATATATTGCATTTAAGTCCTTGGTCCTGGATATGACCTTAAACTATATCCGATGGTGAGGCCCCAGCTTGCGGGCTTTGTGGAGTGTGGAGCCATCCTTTAATTGTCATTGCTCCCAGGTCCACTCTGACTCGGAGTGGTAGTACCTGTTAGGATCCCAACAATGGGTATAATAGAAAATGACTTAAAAAAATGTATTCTTTGACAATTTTTTTCTTCAAAATCACTGGATTCGGCATTAAATAACCTGAAAAGGGTTGATATGCTGTAAACCAACCAACCAACCAACCAACCAACCAACCCCCTTAGTGCTTATTCTTTACGTTTTCTTTCTTAAAATTTACTCCCTCTTCTTATTGTTTTTGTTACTACAGCAAAAACAACAAAAACAACAACAGCAACAACAATAAAACCCAACAGATAAAAAACAGGAAGACAAACCAAATCCGTTTAACTTTTACTTAATCTTCTACCACGTTTGTTTACAAAATATTGGGTTTAAACGAAACAAAAACAACGAATAACAACGTCACAACAAAGAAACTCTAACACGAATCATTAAACATGACTGGGCGCCGCAATGTTCAAAACAAGTTTGTTTTTTTTCATTTGAAATAAATTGATTTGGCGATCCATTTCACAAACAAGTCTCGCAGACAGTGTCAGATTATTCGTTCTAAAACACTTACACTAAAGTGGATTTTGATAATAGAAAATATGTAGCAGCACGTAAAAATCGAAATCAGGATTTTAGACTTCCGTTTTAGCAGCATCATATCTTGATTTCAATTTTTGTTAGCAATTATTTTTACCGCGCTTTCCTATGAATAGGCAAGCAACTGCTTCGAATCGAGTTCAAAACCCGACCGCTGTGTTAGCCGTTTTAATCTGGCGTGGATTAAAGTATCCCATCTCGGAACTTGTACTCACACTACAAATGCCATCGAAAAGCTTATTGACGCCTGATATTCTTGGTGTCAGTGGTCTGTAAACTTCGCATTTAACGTGTCGAGGTTCACACCTGAACAGAAAACTGTTGCACAGAAACTGTTGCACTTAAAAAAAAAAATCATTGAAAATTTTATATCTATATCCTTAATTGCTAGATGAAAGATAATGTTTTTTTTTTAAATTGCAACAAAATGTACATTACTTAAAATAAATCCAAGGTAATTTTTTGATTCAATTTAAATTAAATTAAATTTTTATACCTTACTTTGTAAAATTTATAAAAGTGCACTTTGAAGATAAATAAATTTCAAATTGAGTCTTGTACCTTTATTTTTAAAGCCTATAGAAAAAAAACATTTTGTTTAACAATTTTCATGCCTTGGATGAAATGCTTTTCTAACTTGTATCTTATCTTTTTAAGATTATATTTTAAAACTCTCCTTCTATCTATTTCAGTTTGTATTTCTCCTCACACCACAACTCATTTTTGCAACCCCCTCTTTGTATCATTACAGGTCTTAATATTCTCTGTTTCAGTTTTATTTCTCCTCACACCACAACTCATTTTTGCAACCCACTCTTTGTATTATTACAGGTCTGAATATTCTCTCTATTTCAGTTTGTATTTCTCCTCACACCACAGCTCATTTTTTGCAAATCCCTCTTTGTAATACAGGTCTGAATAATGAGAAAATCTGATTTTTTTTAAACAAAAACTGTAAAGTAACTTTTTAGATTAAGTTTTTTTAAACTTCTTTCAGAATAGAAAATCTTTAAAATTTAATAAGGAACATATATCATATAGGTTTCATTAACAAATATTCAGTACATAACGAGAAAAATAGAGATGAAAATTTCCAAAGGAATGTTACGGTCAATAGTAGTCCTCGCCAGCGAAAGTCTTTGTTATTGTTATTCTATTATTATCATTATTTAAAACATTTTGTGTCCTGCTCTTTCGCGCGAGGACTAATATATATATATATATATATATATATATATATATATATATATATATATATATATATATATATAGTTAAATGGAATTGTAGAAGGCGGTACAATGTAAGCTTACAACAACACGTTTTTCAAGGTCAAATAAATATCCGACGAAGAGATCTTTCTCGAAATATTATATTACACGGGCATACCACCAGACCGACTTTCCCAGGTAACCACTGTGCAAATATAAATATACTACATATATGAAATATGAATATGTACACATGTATTTATAAGTTGTATTAATAAATTTTCTCACCTGCTTCAGCTTGTGTCTTTCCGTTACTTCTGCATTGTACCGCCTTCTACAATTCCATTTGACTACATACTATACAATGCTTCAAACTACACCCACCTCTTATATATATATATATATATATATATATATATATATATATATATATATATATATATATGCACGTATATGTATATATATGTATGTATATATATATGTATGCATATATTTATACACACACGGACACACACATGCTGGCGCAATCAGATTTGAGCGAGTCCAATTTCTCTCTCCCTCACTCTCTTCAACCGGAGATCAGTTTTCTTGTAATTATGTTGTGTCTATAGTCAAAAGCTGTTTAAGCCGTTTCCACTGTTTTTTTTTGGGGGGGGGCAATCAGAAAAACGCCCCACCAAGAATCCAAGACCCTGTTTCAAATTGAGACTCTGAGACAAGGCAGCAAACGTGGCCATGTTTGGAACTACGATCACGTCGTGTTTCTGCTGCTTTCTTTTGGATCTCATCAACGATGTTTACGATAGTCTTTGCGGAATTTTGTTTGCGTTTCTTCCTAAAGAAAGAAAAAAGAAAAACAATTAACGCCAATATCAATTTCTAAGGCGTTTTGAAGAGCAAGACTGAATGGAATCTTAAAGAATTTCTTCTGCTTGACGGACATATGAATTCGAACTTGGATTTTCATCAGAACAAATTATTATTTTTTATTTGCATTGTTGGTGTTTTGTGCATCACTTGCACTATAGTTCTCGTTTCGGCCGATGCAATCTCCGACCTTCTGCATGCGCATCTCGTCAAACTCGGAATCTTTACATCGGAAACGGAGACTTGTACGGAATTTCGAAGGGGACCCTTTATTTAATCCATGAGGTTAACTTGTTTTCATTGCGTCACCTTTGACGGGTAGAAAGGTTAGTGTCGCCCACGACGAGGATTTAATCTTCAACCCTCAAAAGACTGTTAAAGGGAGGTGATTATTACTTAGCGCCTATATCCGTTACGCCACATGTCCTTAAACAAGGACGAAGGTTACGCTAGCTGAAACGTTTTGAGACTAACATCCAAGATGAGAACAGTAATCTGCATTATTCGAAATGAATCGAATTATCAATCCTCATCTCAAACATTCCGAAACATTATCAAATTGGTATGCACCCCGAAAAAATACAAAAATGTTTTCTCAATGTTAATTATTTTCGTTTTTCTTTTTCATTAATTTACTATATCACATCTTCTTTCCAGCTTACATACAGCCATCGAAATTGCTGCATTCCACCTCTTTGTTGTCTCTAGATACATAAGTGTTTCAAAATTAGGATGAAAACCCACAGTTTTTTAATATTCGAACTTATATTTAGGCAGTAATGTTATGAAAAGCGACAATAAGTAAGAAAGCAAAACTAGATAAGTTTGAAAATGATATTAGGAAAAGGCTAGAATCGAACTCAGTAAGAAAAGTTAAAAAAGATAATATATATTGAAATTCTAGGAATGAAGAACGATTGTCAGTGTTCGTGCAATTAACTAAATGTTAGATATTTGATTTATGAATGCAGTCAATTGTTCGTTCTTTTAGAAATAACGGGAGATTAAATATGTCAGTTAAAAGAATTGAACAATATGAGTTTTAGGAATAATGATCAAAAATGGGAATTCATTGTTTGCCAAAATTGTGTTTGGAAATACATACGTAAAATCTACGTGAATAAATTTTACGTGGCGAAGGAATGCCTTTGATGTCATCGAGAAAGGATATTCTCAATATTTTGAAACGTGGTTCGAATTTAGTGGACAAGAGTTAGAGAGAGAGAGAGAGTCAGACAGACAGCGAGAGACAGAGCCAGAGAGAGCTCGAGTCTGTCAGACTGGAAGCTGATGCCCCTTAGAGGCGAAGGGGGAGGGGGAGACCATGTAGTCGTAAAGGCTTGAATCCCTGACAATCATCAGTCATCCAGCTGTTATAAATAAACATAATCTATATTTGTAAACTGTTGTCTTCGTCTGTCGTTCAACCAAAAAAGGAAAAGGTAAATGTGTTTTATCTATCATCTTAAATGAACTTTGTGTAACATCCCTCAAGTAATGTGTCCCCCCTCCGCCTTCATCAATAAGTGAAGTATCTCCCCTCCCCTATGTTAACAAGAACGGTTGTATAAATGTCCCAGCTCCGTATTAATAATAGGAAGTTCCCAAGAATCGTCACAATCGTCGTCGTGATATACAAAGAATATAAATGTCACTCCCTCAGTATTGTCATCTTTTTTACGTAGGGATCGCCCCTTATCAAGACCAAGAGGCCACTCAAGGATAAGGGTTAAAAGTGTACAGTAGAAATTGGACGGTATAGTAATCGTTAGTAATGGAAATTCGGTAAATTTGTTAACTTATATGGAACGGCTCATCAAAAATTTGTTTACGTTAGACTTGAAGACAACCATATTGTAGTCAGCTGGAAAGCAGGAAAACGGAAGACAATTCCATAGGCGTGCAGTTCTAAGAAAGAAGCTTTCCTCATGGAATCTACGTTTAAGTTTAGGCACAGATAAAGAGTGGGGGAAATTAGTGATAGTGTTTTCTGCTAGACGGGTGTTTCTTGTGAAAGGTTGGCGAGGGGGGACCATAGATTGGAGCTCAGCCGAGCACTTGCCATGAAAATAACGATAAAACAAAGACAAATTCGCAACATCTCTTCTGTGAGATAGAAGTTGCAGGGAAGAGCAAAGGACATCTTCTACGAGGCTACGAAGTCTATTTTGAACTCTATCAAGGCAGGATAAGTCCTTTCTCGCAGCTCCTGCCCAAATGTGGCAACAGTACTCAATTCTTCGACGTACCTGGCTCTTATATAGATAGAGAATTGCATCAGCAGTGATATATCTACTGGATCGATAGAAGGATCCCACCATTTTTCCAGTGGCCTTGGCAAGGGATTTAATGTATGTCTTCCATTTAAGATCAGGAGTAAAGGTCAAGCCCAGAAGCTTGTCAAAACATGAGGCCTTCCCAAGACGAGAGCCATTCATTTCAATGGATGCCAGATGGGGATCAGAGCGTTGAAGATGTAAAGATAAAAGCTTGGTTTTAGATGCATTAAAAGCAACAAGCCACCTCTTTCCTCATTGTGCCACTTGCTCAAGATTAGAGGAGAGAGAATCAGGGAGAACTTGGTCGTTTACTGTCTTAGATGTGCTACCATAGATAGCAGTGTCATCAGCATAAATGTCTACGAATGATGTAAGAATGTGATTTGGAAGATCATTAATGTCAATCAGGAAGAGAGTTGGGCCCAGGATGAACCCCTGAGGGTCTCCAGCGTTAATATTGAGAGCTTTTGATTTCTGCCCATCAACCACTACTATCAGAGAGAAATGATTTAATAATTGAGAAGACATTTCCAGCTATACCGTAGCTGCAGATCTTGTGAAGTAAACCTTTATACCATACTCTATCAAAGGCCTTTGATATGTCAAGAGCAATTGCTCTAGAAAGGTAGCCTCTGTCGAGAGATTCGCTGATCCTATGAGATATAACTGTAAACACATCTGCTGTAGATCTAGCAGAACGGAAACCATATTGCGTGTCACTAAGGTTATTTTTGCTGAGATGGTTGATTACTTCTCTATTTAACACAGATTCCAGCAACTTACTCATGACGCACAGGAGACTTATTGAAGAGAGAGAGATAGAGATGAGCGATCACCTGAATTCTTAAATACGGGGCATACTGATGAGATTTTCCAGGGTGATGGGAAGCAATTCTCCTTAAGACAACGTTTAAACAAGGATGGGCGCTAGTTCTGGTTGAAGGCTTTTGAGTACTATAATTGGAATACCGTCAGGGCCGGTTGCTTTACTGGAATCAAGGTTTTTGATTAGCTTGGCAACATCACGTACATATATTTGTATATCACATAGCGTGTGTTCCGATACAGGAGGAAATATTGAAGGTTGGCGGCCTTGGTGGTAAAGGGTAGAATTAGCTGCAAAGTTATTGGCAAAGAGTTTGGCTTTGTCGGATGCTGACGAGATTACCTCAGGTCCATTTATGATAGTATGGATAGAGCACACACTTCTGTTCAGGATCCTGTTTACTATTTGCCAAAACTGGTGACGGACTGAGCATACAACTCTTTTGCGTTCTTTATTACTTTCTTACAATGGTTGCTGGCAGTCCTGAAAGCGGCTTTAGTCTCAGTACATCTATTACGTTGAAAGCAATGGGAAAACGTGATTTGTGTGCGCGATAGCAGCAGCACATGCTGGAGGGAACCACGGCTGGCTGTTAGGTTTTTGCTGGAATTTTTTCGAGGGTATGAAACGGTTATACCTACAATTAACCATTCTGTCAGGTCTAATACTATAGAGGACACATCCTTTTTAAACATGGAACGCAGAGGTAGATCTGATATAAATGTACGGAAGCTATCCCTGTCAGCCATAGGGCATCTGAGGACTTATTACATTTCATTTTTATCTTAATTGATACAACAGAGTGGTCGGAACATCACAGTTCTGGGTAAGTTGTGAGAAAAAGGTCTAGGAGACTTGCATACTGGTCGTCAGTATCGGGCACACGGATGAGTTCGTGAACAATCTGAGTGAGGTCATAAGCAATGGAGAAATCATGACAGAACATCCCCTCATCATTGGTATTGTTTGAGTGAGTTAACCATTCCACATTGTGAACATTAAAGTCTCGACAGACATGAATATTAGCTGAAGAATAAGTAGATAGGACGTGGTTAATTTTCTCAGATATGCTTTTAAAGATAGTAACTCCGCTGTTGTGGGGGCGATAGAGAGCAAATATAAATGCAGTAGTTTGAGATAGTGCAACCCGGAAGCACATATAGGATAAGTTAGGATCTTCTCTGGAGATGTCCCTACCACATGGAAAGCCATCTTTTATATAGACAGATATTCCATGTACATGGCGATCTTGGGGTCAGATTTGGAAGTTAAATTAGAATATCCTTTAATTACGAACCCATCTATGGAAATAGTCTGTCCAATGCCAGTTTCGCTTAGAAATAATGTCTGGTTTAGTCTCCTGTAATTGGGTTTCAACCTCTGGAAGGTTTGAACGTAGATCCCTAATGTTCGAGAAGGAGATATGGTAGTGGGTGTCTACGTTAGAAGTTGGAGATCCGGGGTTAATCGTGTATTTTGTATTGAAACTTTTCATGATGGAATTTTGGGATTTGTGGACTAGGTCGACAGACTTGCTTGAAGCAGGGCAGAGAGATTTTCGTTCTGAGTCTCCGAAATATATGTACCTGCTACATAACAGTAATATATATTCTCAGCAACACGATAAGTAACATAGCCACATTTTTTTTTGTTGACTTGAGAATAAAGAGGCGCTCACTCAAACACGCATTTTACCCTTTTACAACTTTTTACATAAATTTAGATACAAAAACATTTAATAGAAAAACAATTACTCTACATAACATTTTGAATTATATTAAGTAATATAGATTTAAAAGGATCAGGACGCGGGCTTTAGCATCCATCATATGTATGTGTTTGATAAAATCCTAAGCTATTGAACTAATCATTATGAATTATGGAATATGTATCTTAGGCAATAGGGTGAGTAACGCGGCACATGATTTATTTATTGTAACCTTTACCATTTAGTGATATAGAAACCGTATTTTACTAGTATATATATATATATATATATATATATATATATATATATATATATATATATATGCGTTTTATTTTTTATTACCGTATCTTTCTGTTAAGTTACATTATTGTTTCGGCTACACGGCCGTTTTTTTTGGCTGTCTGTACCGTCCTCAGACTTGTTCACACGCATATTTGCTCTACAACAGTATTGAGCACTTTCCTCAGTTTTTATTAATTACCATCTCCACTATATATATATATATATATATATATATATATATATATATATATATATATACACACAAACACACATACGTACGCGCATATATATATATATATATATATATATATATATATATATATATTGTTTCGCAGTATCAAAGCTTTTGATATATATATATATATATATATATATATATATATATATATATATATATATATATATATATATATATATATATATATACGCGTGTGTAAGTGCGTGCGCGTATGTGAATTATGCTTCAGGCAGTATTAAAAAATTGTAATATATACTTATTTTTATGTCAGCGTATGCAGCTATAAAAACAAGTATTTATTACCAAGTATTAAGAGTAGCTATTAAAATTGTTCTTCAATTATTTTCCCACATAAAAAACATGAATATATTAGCATTTGCAAAAATCGTGGATCAATCAGAACGATTCCGTATATGACGATTAACAGATGTAGACATTTTTATTTCACAAATGCCAATCACGCATGTTTTTTTTCCTGCTTAATTATACTTCATATGGTTAAAAGTTGATATTCCCCCCCCCCTATAATTTACTGCGGGAACCGTTGACACAATATTTTATTGAAGTTTTTTGCTTCCTGTTTAAAAAGAGGGACCATCGCTGATTATATTATGAAGCGGCAATCTTTTTTCATCCTGCTCCCCCACCCCCAATTCAACAGAGATTAGATTATTACTATAATGATCCGGTCCCGGTTTATCTTGCGGTGGGAGTTAAGTTCTGTGCAGTTCTAGGAGGTCTACTCTCCCAGGCGTTGCCTTCTCTCTTTGAGAAGAGCTTTAGTTTATTGCTTAATCGCCTTAAGAACTCTCACCGGAGAATAGCGACAGGGCTGCTTTGCGCAGGCCAGAGTGTCCCTCCTCGGGGACGCTGACTTTTAAATCACACTTTCTGGCCCTGGTGTCTAAGTTCTTGCTACGAGAAAGAACTAAACCACTTTAATTTTCTAGGGAAATGGAGGTGACATTATTCTCTTTCTCACAAAAGAAACCAAGTCTATCTGTCCTCTATCCTTATTTTCATGACAGGTGCTCTACAGAGCTTCTTACTATGACCCCTCCCCTTTCTGTAAAACATTCACGGCAAACGCTTGCCTAGCTACAACCCCTGCTTACAATTTCCTGTACCTAAATCTAATCGAAAACTCCACGAGCAAAGCTTCTTTCCTAGAGCTGCTCGTCTGTGTGACACAATAACACGGGACTGCTTTCCAGCTGACTATAACATGGTCGTTTTCAAGTCCGATGTAAACAAATTCCTGTTCAGTTCTCCCCGTAAATAATCAATTTCTATCCGATTTCCACCATTACCGTTTATCACGGTGTTTGCTCCTTAATCCTCTAGTGGCCTCTGGCCATTGATAAGCGATGACAAAATATAGAACTAAAAATTACCGGTGCTATCTAACACCGTATACCTTTAAAAAAATGTTCTGAACTTTGGTTACGCACATACAGTCACGAAATCTTCTTTTGTAATACGAATTCCTTTTTTTTTTTCCTCTTTTTTTTATAGGTTCGCAAACTGTTTTCGCCTGATACACCTATCCATAAACCATATCATATCTTTGCCTTCTATCGTACAACGCGGAACATCTTAAATATGCAAACGTTTCACTCGACGGCTTAAATGAAACCTTCAGGGCTAAATGACTTAATTTGCTCCGAAATGTGTGTATTTTGTTTCTGCGCACAAAACGGAAGGCGACGCCATCAACGCCATTCAGAGTGGAATTTCATTGCCTTTTAATGGCGCTGAATTTCGACATTTGATAGGACCTTTCTCTTTTTCTTTCCTACTTAAGCTTTTTGGATTCGAAAAAAAAAAAAATGAAAAAAAGAAAAGAAAAATTAGGGAACCATTATTCGCTTTGAAACTGGAAACGAGGTGGGATTTCGGTCGTATCGAGTGAATCTCGCGCCGAACATTTGTTTTGCAATCTTTTGCTGACTATTAATACTTATGTTTTTGGTCTGCGGCATATCTATCCTTGTCTATACTCATTTGACAAGGAAGGGGCCGTTGGAACCCGAGAACAGATCTTAACGAGAGCGATGGTTAATAAATAATGACAAATAGAATGAAAAATAAACATTTACACTGTTGTTTGTAACATATCAGGTTATTTCACGCCGGACCGAGTCATTTTTGCAAATAAAAGTTCATATACTTCAAGTTCTTTAATATTTTACATCCATCCAATTTCGTATCATATAAAGGAAATCTTCTATTGACCCCATAAATGCAATCCTTGTTTACACATTCAGTAATCTATAGTTGTTTGACACGGAAGGAATAGCTTAGAACTCAAGAACATACCACAAGGAGGTCTATTGTTTATAAATAGAAGCATAAATAAAATGAAAAATGAAAAATAATTTTTAATAGTGTCGAGGAGACGAGTGAGAGTAGATTACAATTAGTGAGTAAGTAATGCACCACTCTTCTCTAAAGTAGATATTTTAAAAATGGAAATCACCCCAAACAAGGCGTGAAGCTACTTGTTTTAGGGGCCTAACAAGAACTTAAGATGATTATCGCAAATACAAGAGATGTATATTAACCTTGAAAAGATAAAGGTAGTAGAAAACAATCAACAAGAAACGAGTTCCATGAGTTTTCAGTTTTTGAAAAGAAGCTACTAAAATAGAAAGCTGCATTACAGTGAGGTATCAAAAAAGCGAATTAACGGAGACCACTAGACCGACGAGTCAAACGAGCTGGAACAAAAAAAGCAGGAAATAGATCAGACAATTCTGAAGAACACATGGCATAGCAGTATTTATAAAAAGCAAAGTCTGAGACTAGCAACATCACGTCTTGGAGAAGGAGGTTGAAGTGAAGAAGAAAGAGTGGGGCGAATCAAATTACAGATACGTTTCTGCAATTTATCAAGAATCTTCAAATGGAATAGGGATTCGCCAGCCCCAAAATGACAACAGTACATGGCCTGATGGTTGATCTGATTTGATAGAGAATAGCCTCCGATGTGAGAAAGTGTTTAGAGCGATAGAGAATCTACTTTACAGGAAGCAGAAAGAGCAATGGATCTAATATATTAATTCCAACAAAGAGTTGATGGGAAAGAATAAGAAGTTTCAGAGTCGACTGAAGAATCATCTGTTTTTCTCCGGTTTATTCAAATTTTAAAAAGGAAACATTCATTCGAAAACTAGAGACAATTAGATAAAACAGTACGATTAAAATTTAAAAAGGAAACGTTTATTCAAAAACTAGAGACAATAATTAGATAAAAAAGTACGATTAAAATTTAAAAAGGAAACGTTCATTCAAAAACTAGAAACAATAATCAGATAAAACGGTACGATTAAAATTCAAAAAGGAAATGTTCATTCAAAAACTAGAAACAATAATTAGATAAAACGGTACGATTATGTGTGTTTGCTAAAATTGTTTCACTTACCCACAACGGAATATAGAGTGAAAGTTTCTACAAGTTTTATGTAGATTAATCGATGCCTCCGTTTATTCTCAAGAGACAATGGATACTCCCTGTAGTGTCGCTGTGCATGTAATTATGTGGTAAAGGTTGTACAATCCTCAACCACCCTTCTCTTGGATCGGCATTGCTTGAGTCCTTTGGCAATTAAACATCCAGGAGGATTGGAAACAATGCCTAGATCAGCAGAGAGTACATACAGCACCTGGAATTCCCAAATAGTCATTCATTTTAGTACTGACCAGACTCAACGTTGCTTAACACCGGAGATCTGACGGGAACCGGTGTGTCAACGTGATTATGTGGGGGTTAATATAAAGAACAAAAAATTGCCAATTTAATGGACAAAAAAGGGCAAATTTTAGTGAAATGACCTTTGATCTTAATAAATTAAAAATACTAGCAAAACCCGTGGAAATTCCACGGTAGTTGAAAATTTTAAAAACACATTACAGGCAAATGAATAAAAATAAAATAAAACAAATAACGACGAATTTAAAACAATATTTTAAGTAAATTTTGTTTTAACTTTTGAAAGCTAAAAAGAAGTAATTTAAAAAATTAAATATTTTCATTGAAAATTCAACACATTGTTTTTTTTTCTGAATAATTTTTGATATAACTTATAAAGGAACAGATATCAATTCACATTTTTTTTTTAATTTAAAAAGAATTAATTAAAAAAACTCAGTCTCCTCTCAACATGACTGTTTTTTTTTCGATTATAAAATAAAATATTAAATTAAAAAAAAAAAACTGATAAAGAGCGACTATAAAGGGAGGTAATTAGTTTCTCATTAATTAATGCTTGCGAGGATAATGGTCTTTTTTTATTATTTAGATTGATCAGGATTAATTATGAAAATCGAAGAAATCGATGAAAAGGAAAATGTTGTAAAACGAATCGACGACAGGTAAAACCAATAAATAACGCCTGATGATAACACTTTATCTCAAAAGCAATTAATGACTTGTGAACCTATAAAAAGAGAGCTGAACTAGAAACACAACTAAGAATGACATTGAACTTAGTCCTATTGTTCTTTCTCTCCTTTTCTCAAAATAGCTTTTATCTAGAGCATGACAAAAATCGAAAAAGAGGGAAAAAGGAATATACAGAAGAAACATTCGTCTATTTAAAAAAAAAAAACTTTAACGAAACCCACTCAGGCGTTTTAGAGTGTAACTTATTTGACCAATAGCACGGAACAAGCCTCGTTCAGACAAATGAGAATGTTCGGGCTGTAAACATATAAGGTGTTAATTTATTTTTCGGCGGCTTTTCTTAAGTGGATTGCATTTTGATACTGTTGGTGTTGTGACCCACGTCTGACTTGCTTGTATCGCTCTTTCATGAGTGTGATAGAATCTGGACAGTTTCGCAAGCAATTAATATCACACCCGGGTAGATATCGGTATTTCAATTGGGACAAACAGCTATCTCCGTTCAAACGCCATGATTACTGATATTAGTCATAGTACCTATTTACTATGCCTCCCCACGGGACAGAGTTAGACACCAGGGTCGTTTTTTAACGTGGAGAAAAGGTACAAAAATAAAAATTATCTCAGTCGTGAAGAATTTCTCCCCCACCGAAAGAGAACAAGAAAATGAAGTGCAGCATCTGAAGAACAGATGGTATTTATATGCTCCCCCACCGAGCAAATTAGGCACAAGGCCGATGTTTAATGTGAGGAGTGAAGGGAGGGAGAAGGGGAAAAGGGGACCAGCATCCGAGAGGTGGGAAATGGGAGCTGGTTAAAAGTCAGGCATGTGGGGTTGCCCCCACATCTGGTCTTTGCTAGTCATAGCTAGTCCTAGCTAGTCATAGCTTGCAGTATCTGCCAGAACAGATGGTATTTACTTGCTCCCCCACCGAGCAAATTAGGCACAAGGCCGATTTTTAATGTGAGGAGTGAAGGGAGGGGGAAGGGAAAAAGGGGACCAACTCCCGAGAGGTGGGAAATGGGAGCTGGTTAAAGGTCAGGCATGTGGGGTTGCCCCCACATCTGGTCTTTACTAGTCATAGCTAGTCATAGCTTGCAGCATCTGTCGGAACAGATGGTATTTATTTGCTCCCCCACCGAGCAAATTAGGCACAAGGCCGATTTTTCATGTGAGGAGTGAAGGGGAAATGGGGACCAACTCCCCGGGGAGGAGGGGAGCTGGATAGTGACAACTGGTATGAAGGGTTGCCCCTACATTGACCAAGGTCTTATATGTGGGGTTTCCCCCACATATGGTCTTTGCTTGCAGTATCTGTCGGAACAGATACTACACTTTGATCTTGGCCCGAAGGCCAAGTAAGTCATAGTAATTTATAAGCAAAGTTTCCATATTCTTTCTTTTATTATTTAAATAAATACAATAGTTTTTTTTACTGCTTCTATATTACTATCAAAGTGGTTTATGCTTATGCAAAGCAATAATACAACTTTGTGTGTGTGTGTGTGTGTGTGTGAGAGAGAGAGAGAGAGAGAGAGAGAGAGAGAGAGAGAGAGTTCCCATCGGTTCCGAAACGGCTGAGCCTATCATTTGCAAATTTCACAAGAAGCTAATTTATATGCCTGGCAGTGTTCTTGGATATGTTTTTAAATTCACTCAATAAATCTCGAAAATCGAAAAATATCCGATTCTTAAAAATAGCTTTTCTCTCTTACAGATAAAAAAAAAAAAGAATAATTTTTACGGGGGAATATTTTACGTTACACCGGCCAAGGGAGATAATAAAATTTTACCAAAAAAATTCTTCTTAAACAAACAAACAAACAAACAAAAACAGATTTATTATAATCTGGAGATATAGCTCAGTGGTAAAGCATTCGACGACGGATCTAATGATCCCCTGCTTGAGCCCGAGTGTACCTTACCATTTTATTTTAATTTTTCCTTATTAATGAGTTCAATTTACGATAAAAGAAGAGTTACTATTTAAAATCGCCGCAAATCATTTCTTCGTTTGCACATTTTAAAACTAAACGTTAACCAGAAGTGACTTTTCCAGGGCATTCATCGTCAAGCTCAAATATCAGCTGACGTGATATTGTAAACAAACATAGACGGAATTAGATTAACGACGTTATCATTATAATTTTATTTATTTATTTATTAGTTTTTTGCGAATTAGTTCACCGAGCAAAATATTTCTCGTAATATATATGAATGAATAAAGAATTGATTCTGAAATACGCTATCTGCATAAATTAAAGTATATCATGGGTTGCCAGCTAGTATGTATATGAATGCATAAGTTCAGTCACCATAACAATGCAGTTTGCAACCCACATCTGATCTATTCGGACGGAATAAAAGATAGGAAGCATTACTTTTGGAACGCCGCATTGTATTAAACAGATTTGTGTGCGTTCCTTCTGCCGACTTCAACATCTAGTAAGCAATTTCCTTACTTCCTCCTTACAATCACTTTCTCACAAAAGAGACGCTGCGAGTCTATTCCTGCTCAATAATTATTTTCTTTGTGTGGGGTCGACTGAGCTCCAACATATGATTCCTCCCCTGTAAAATATTCACAACAAACACTCGTCTAGCCACAATCATTATCAGCATGTTCCCTTACTTTCTATCTGTGCCTAAAACTTAACGAAAATTCCACGTGCAAAGCCTTTTACACCCAAACCTGCTCGTCTGTGGAACACAATACTGCAGAGCTACTTCCCAGCTGACTATAACACGGTCGTTTTCAAGGCTACGTAAATAAGTTCTTGTCGAACCGTTCTCTTAAATAATTAATTTTGACTCAATTCCCATCATCATCGACCATCACGGTGTTGTCTCCCCTGAAACTCTTTATCTTTGAGTTGTTACATAGGTGAGGATAATATAATGTTCTCCAAACGGCACCAGATAAACGTATGTTGTATTGTGGGTCATATAGAGCAGTTCGTATTTACATAAAGGTATCGTATTTTATAAGAAGAATATATGCTTAATACCTTTTCTTTCTCCAGGAATTCTTCTATCTTCACTGCTGGGCTATGTGATGAAACATACAACGACCAGCACCATTACCGATTGAGACACGTGTTTTTTGTTCTTTTGTGAAACCATAGAACAACACTTTATATTTTTAAAGTATAAATTTATTTCAGCTGTCTCAGTAGTCTTCACAAGGAGTCTGCATTACGTGTCTACATGCTTGTTCTTCCAACCCTGCTTCTCGGCTTTGAAGCACTTCTCACTTTCGTGAACAAACTCAAACTCCCTCAATCTAATCTTCCTGACCTCGTGACCTGTCAGTTCCATTACGTCATCATCAAAAGCAGACGTGTCCTAACGTGTAACCTCTCTCACGTACGCATCTACTCAAGGTATTTTGTTTATTTTTAACTTGGCTAATTTATGTAAACATCTTCAGTCAGAACCGATTGTTAAACAATAAATAACTTCCAATATCGGAATTGGGAATGGGAAAAATCGAAACATTTGTGGGTATCGGAACCGGAAAAATTTGTTAAAAGCCGAAATCTTCCACTGCTAGTAGTAATAATAAAATAACAAATATTTATTGATTATAAACTACCAGTCAAACTAAAATCGATAGATCATCACCCACAAGTGTATTTTCACGTTTGAGAAAACATATGCATATTTAACGTGTTTTTTACGGTAATCGGTGGGGGCGGGGGGCGGAATAGCAACTCTATAGTTAGATATTTAGAGATCTATTAAGAATCGAAATTGGAATCGGTAATTGT
>NC_136483.1:144293566-144323566 GCF_053919585.1 Euprymna scolopes
GTTAGGTCTTATATAAATATTTATATATATGTTCTATATTATTTATGAATCCCTGTGTATTGATTTAGTTCAATGTAAGTAATTTTTGTTATTTTAATCGTTTACTAAATTCACAGAGTCGCGATTTCAAAAGTATAAAAAAGTATTTATGTGCTATCAACTAGAAACGAAACCGAAGCATTTAAAACTGGTGACGTCATCAACGTACCAACATTGGACGCATATGAACTTTTTAAAAATTAAAATTTTTAAATAAATTAAGATGAATGTACAAAATCTTTAACAGATTTTTTTTTTTTCAATTTTGACCAATTTTCGACTCTTGAAAACATTTTTAACCGGCTAAAGACCCATAAAAGAACGGCCAGTAAAAATCCAATTATTTGAGGACTCTAGCGCCGCCCTGCAACTTTTAGTTTTGGAGGAGATAAAGTTTGAAAGGTGGACACAGGCAGACAGACCAACGGACAGACATATAGTCGTTTATATATTAGATTAGTATTAAGCTACAGTTCATTATATCAATTTTTTAATCCACACTATTTCCAACGTACTACATTAAATTTAAATATAAATAAATAATGAACGCTCCCTGATTTTCACTTACATTCTACTTGGCTTCCTGGCTGCTCTCAAGGAATAACAGAATATCGGAACGGTTTCATATCACCAGTGCTGTCTGGCAATTTATAATATATAGAATCGCCCCTAAGAATTATAGAACGAGTTACCAAACAATTCAAATCGAATTAAAAACGGCGTCTTAGCTTGACACCCTGACTCATCATAAGTTATTTTTAAAAATCAAATATTAACCTTGTTTTCTGTTTCACAATAAATCAACAACTTCGTTGCAATTTACACGAAATACAATAATTTTTACATACGTTTCATTAAACTAAAAACAAACAGAAAAACGTTTTATATCTTGCTACGTATTAATTTTTTTTTTTTTACTAAATTTACAGACAAACAATTTGTACAATAACTAAAAGTTAATCAATTATTATCTTTTAAATACAAATTCTTTCTTGGGTTAAAAAAAAACAAAAAATCGGCGCCTGTTAGGATAGTCAACAGATCGAGTTTTGAAATATGTGGTTTAAAACAAAAACAACAGTACTTACTTATCATGTCGAAAATATTGATATATCCAAAAATTACGGAAATTCATCGAGTAAAACAATTATTGCGATTTTAGTAAAAAAAAAAGGGTCTAACGCTATCGGCTAAAACAAAACGTTGACCATTAAAGTCGTGAAATGGAAAATAAAAACATGTTTCCTATATTCGCAATCTCCAAGGTGTTCATATGTAGGCAATTTCCCCCAATTTTCCGTAAAACATACTCTAACCTATAAATGATTTTCTATTCGATAAATTTCCGTAATTGTCGATACATTACTATTTTCGACATGACAAGTAAGTACTGTTTTTTTTTACTTGAATCCACATTCATAAAATCGATCTGTCGACTCTATCTTAACAAGCACCAAAAATCAACTACTTCATTTTTTTTTATTAGAAATACAAAATACCTTTCTTATAGGATAAATTTTTAATAACCTTTAAAAACTTTTAAAACTAAAATCAAAGATATGTTTAATACCGTCTTGCGATTTTTTTTTTTTTTACTTCTTAACAAAACTGATTTATTAAGACAAACTCGATCTCTAACTTAATACTTCTTCAGTTTACGACCCATGCTATATCTTCATTAAAGTATATTTCCATATTATTTGAATTCTTTGAACTACTATTCTCAAACATTTCGCTCTATGTAACCTCCGACATTATTATACATCATATACTAGCAGGGGATGTGCTCCCGGCTTTGCCCTGTCGTAAAATGCGCTTATATATGATATTTTAATTTGTTCAGATCTCCTGTCTGATTATATTATATTGATGTCTGTATTGTTTTTATATGTCTGTCTGTCTGTTTACTGTTTGCATATTTTCAAACTCTATCACTTCCGAAACTAAAAGTCGCAAGCGGCGCTAGGGGAGGGGCTCAAATGATTGGATGTTTTATGGATTGTTATTTTGTGTGTCTTTAGCCAGTTAAAATGCTTTTTGATGGGTCAAAAATGGATAAAAATTGAAAAATCGTTACATATTTTGTACATTCATCTTAGTTTATTTTTAATTTTTATTCAGTTCGTATCCGTGTCACGTTCCTACAGTGGTTACGTCACCAGCTCTGAATGCTACAGATTTGGGTTCTGTTCTAGCTGATGGCACCTAAATACTTTTTTTTTTAATACTTTTGAAATCACGACTTTATATTAATATATAGGACATCTGGACGAATTAAAATATCATATTTAAGTGTATTTTACGACCGGTCAAAGCCGGGCGCTCTCCTCCCCGCTAATCTAATTTATAAAACTTACTATGTCTGTCTGTTAGTCTGTCTGCCTGTCTGTCTCCATATTTTCAAACTTTATCTCTTGTGAAACTAAAAGTCGCAGAGCGGCGCTAGGGACTTTAAACGATTGGATTTTTTACGGGTCGTTCTTTTATGGGTCTTTAGCAGATTAAAATAGGTTTGAAGGGATCAACATTGGAACAATCCTTATACATGTTGTACATTCATCTTAATTTATTTTTAACCAGTTCATATGCGTGTAACATTCGTAACATTACTAGCTTTGAATGTTACAGTTTTGCTTTCGGTTTCGATTCTAGATGAAGGCACCCAATTACTACTTTTTACATTTGAAATCACGATGTAACCCGGATATAAGAAACTCGAATATAAGAAAAACGGATATAAGAGAGATTTTATCTGGTCCCAAATTAGAGCCTGTGGTAATGTACAGTAAACTCGGATATAAGAACTCCGGATATAAGAGCGCGATAGAGAACGAATAAGAAGTCTCTTACACCCGGGTTACGCTGTATGTACGAAATCTGAACAAATTAAAATATCGTTTTTAAGCGTATTTTACGCCCGAGTAAAGGCGGGCATAGCCGGGCGCACCACCTCACTAGTAAATAAATAAAATTATAATAACAATTTAAAAAAGAAAAAAAAGGAAAAGAAAAAAAAAAGGAAAAGAAAAAAAAAAGGAAAAGAAAAAAAAAGGGATTTTCCTTCTGTTGCTTGAGTCGGCAAGACACTTGACACCGTTAAGTCCGCGTCAATAAACAGGCCCCCTCCATTCATAAAGCGATCGCGGGCTATTCCATCGCGATTGAAAGACGAAAAAGATAGCAAATGCACGGATTTAATTACCTTACCTGTAAAGATAGTGGCAATAAAATGAATGGGTTATCTATTAACAATTGTCCGCTTTCATAGGCGAAGTTCCCAGATGAAAAAAAAACCTCTCACCTTTCCTTTCCTCTTTTGTCCCCTCCCCTTCTCACCCTCTCTCTCTCTCATATATCTATATGTGTGTGTAACATGTATATATACATGGTATAATCTATCTTCTTATATTATAAAAGTGAAAATGTGTGTGCGTGCGTATGCGCGCACGCGCATGCGCGTGTGTGAGGGGACACTTCTCAACGAATTTTTTAATCTACTGACTTGAAATTTGGTACATAGCTTATTCGGACATGTGGAAAACTTTTTAATCGGTTTTCATCT
This sequence comes from Euprymna scolopes, assembly GCF_053919585.1. Lineage (NCBI taxonomy): Eukaryota > Metazoa > Mollusca > Cephalopoda > Sepiida > Sepiolidae > Euprymna > Euprymna scolopes. The sequence goes on from NC_136483.1 coordinate 144,297,168, forward strand.
GAAAAAAAAAACCCCAAAAAACTGGGCTTCTAAGGGGTCAAAATTGCAAAAAAAAAAAAAAAAAAAAAATGGTACGTGAGAGACCACCGGATTTTTTATTTTATTTTTTTTTATCCGTTTTCACCTGTTTCCCGATTGCGCATGCGCGGTCGTGAAACATGACAGCTTCTTTATGTTAAGTATGAGTTAGTTTCAAAACACTGATTTAAAGGCGTGTCAAGCTGGTGTAACTCACTGTAGGTTTCGGTTTCGATATACGCGAGAGTATTTTTTCCTGCAAGAAGTGAACTGTTTTGAAAAAACAAAAAAACAAAAATAAAACCCCATAAAAATCGTATGCACATGTCTCATTTTTTTCCGTTTTTTTTTTAACTTCAATTTTTAAAAAAAGAATTTAACGTTACGTTTAATACCTACGATATTTCTGTTTGTAACAAATAAGAATTATGCGTTAATAAAAAATATAATATTTATGCGTACTTTACGACCGGGCAACGCTGGAGGGGGGCCTGCTAGTATATCTATAAAAGTGAGAATGTGTATGTGTGTGTTTGAGGACACTTCTAAACCTATATACTCAACGAATTTTCGATCTACAGACTTGGAATTTGGTTTTTAGGGTATTCGGACACGTGGAAAAGGTTTTAGTCGGTTTTCATCCAGAAAAAAGGGCTAAGGGGTCAAATTGAAACATTGATACTTAGTGGTCTTCGGATTTTTATCTATTTGTCAACTATTTCACGAGGCTTGAAAACATTTTTTTAAAGCTGTCATTACGGTTATCGTACTTGACTCACTATTTTTAGGTTTTGGTTTCGATCTCAGCTCGAGTATTTTTTTTTTACTTACAAGAAGTGAACTGTTTAGAAAAAAAAAACATAATACTCTCATGCACCCGTTTCTTTCCGTTTTTTAACGTCATTTAAAAAAAGAAAGATTTTAACGTTACGTTTAATACCGGGCAACGCCGGGTACATATAGTTTTCTATATTCATACAAACATTATTAATGTACATGCATTTCAGATGTGATTTCTTTCGACGCTTGATTTCGAAATAAATCACACAAACGCCAACCAAAAGAAACGCTGTTATGAAGTATCATCTTTCTTTCTTTTACGCAACAAGAACGACCCGTTTCTCGACCGGATTGTAACTTGTGATAAAAAAGTGGGTTCTTTATGACAACCAGCGACGCTCAGCTCAGTGGTGAGACGCAGAGGAAGCTGCACAACACTTCCCGAAAAAGAAGGTCATGCTTACTGTATGGTGGTCTACGACCGGCCTCATTCATTACAGGTGAAACTATTACGGCGGACAAGTACTGTCAACAAATAGACGAAATGCACTAAAAACTTCGACAACACCACCCAGTATTAGCCAACAGAAAAGGCCCAATTCTTCTCCCCGACAATGTCCGATCGCATGTTGCTAAACCGACGCTGCAGAAGTTAAACGAATTGGGCTACGAAACTCTGCCTCATCCGATATACTCTGCAGACCTCTAACCTACCCACTACCAATTTTTAAGAATCCCGACAACTTTCCTCGTATGAAATGCTTAAAAAAATATAAGCGATATAGAAAACGCCTTCAGCGACTTCATCGCCATCAGAACGCAAGATTTTTTTTTTTTTTTACCTTACTGGTATGTATGTATAAATACATTGGTTGTGCGTTGGCAAAAGTGTGTTGATTCGGGTGGTACTTATTTCGATCAATAAAGTTTTGCTTGAGCCGAAATATGTCCACCTGAATTGAAAAGTTAAAAAACCGCAAGAACATTCTTGTCAACCTTAAATTTATTTCATTCAGTTTCGTGCAAAGTGGAAGAAGAAGGAGTACAAGGCATTTGTGAAAATTCACATATTTCCGAGTTTTGTGAATGTTAATAATAGGTGCTAGACATCAATTAATAAATCTTCTCCAAATTTACATTCTTTTTAGTATTTTAAAGGGGTTATAAAGGCACAATATGAACACAACGCCATATTTAAACATTCAGATATTTCAGATTTTCATTAAATTTGATCCCTAGTTATTTGACACTAATTAAGCAAAATTCTCTGAATTTGAATTTTTTGTTAAGACTCCTTAAGCTTAAGCATTAAATTTTAGATTAAAAAAAAAAAAATCAGAATCATATAATGAATCTTGATCAAAATTTGAATAAGAATTTAAGACATAAGGTTTAATATCATTATATTTTGGTTTTAACCTTGGCAAGGGGTCATGATGTAACGTTGTCCTGGAACCAACACACGTTGTGTGTAGTTTCAGTCGCAAAGGAGATCAAGACAAAGAATAGGAAATAACTCCAACTGGCTTGTTCATTGTAGCAGCAACATTTATTTCCTCATTGGAGCAGCCGTGCCGTCACCCACGAGATCTCGAACGTTATCTCGTCTCCCTTGTGATCGTTCTATTTCTCTTTTCTATAACCCTTTTTTGCCCACTAGTGACAAAGGAGTCACCACCTATCAAGACCCGGAGGCCACTCCAGTATAAGGGTTAATATGTGTACAGTAGCCAAAACGACAATATCATAGTAATCATTATTAGTGGAAATTTGGGAAATTGGATTACTTAAGGGGAACGGCTCATCAAGAATTTGTATATATTGGACTTGAAGACGACAATATTGTAGTCAGTTGGAAAGTAGGAAAACGGAACAGAGTTCCACATTTGTGCAGTTCTAAGAAAGAAGCTTTCTTCATGGAATCTACGTTTAGGTTTAGACACAGATAAAGAGTGGGGGGAATTATTGATAGTGGTTTCGACTAAACAAGTGTTTTTTGTGAAAGTTTCGCGACGGGGGATCACAGATTGGAGCTCGGACGAGCATTTGCCATGAAAATAACGATAGAGCAGAGGCAGCTGATGTCATGTTTGTATTTAGTTTTGCCGGTAACCAGACAAAAGGTCATCCATCGTACAAGAGTCCACCACAGAATTGAAAGACGGGCAAAGGCCCACCAACATAAAAAAAAAAAAAATTAGCAAAAATACATTTATATTTAGTGAAAAAAAAACATTTTTCTCAAAAAAAAAAAAAAAAATTAAATAAATAAATAAATAAAATAAAATAAAAATAAAAAATAACTAAATAAAATTACTGAAAAACATTTATTAATACTTATTAAAACTTAACTAAGAAAAGATTTTTTTTTAAATAAATAATTTTTATTTTGGTGGGCTTTGGTTCGTGTTTGAAATATTGTAGTTTGCTTTAGTCCGATAGGCTTTTGTCCTGTGAATTTTTTTCCGGTGTTTTTTTTTTTTTTTTTTTTTTTGTACAGTCACCAATTATTCATGATTCGTTTTCAATCCTTCGTTCCACTTCCAAAATGTTTTAATCGCTTAAATGACATGTACATATACATTTGTTTACGTGGGAGCGCGACGTTTTAAAGTAACTTAAATATATGTAATAATTTTGAACAGTTTCCTTTAATTAATTTAATGAGCGAATAATATCCTAAGTAATTCAATTAAACTTAATTGATGGTTTCTCGAGCACCTACAGGGAAGTGGATTTGGTCTGCTTAACAACTCAAATCGACAATCCAATACCTCCCCAATCCTACCTCTGCTCTTCGCCTTGGGAGGTGGTAACGGGGTTAAGAAGTCGAGGACGGCGTCACATATATTTAAAATTATTCTTTCTCTAAGCCTTTCACTTCCACTACAGTTTGCTCCTTATTTTCTGTGGAAATAGCTCCAGACACGGCATGAAGCCACTTGATGTAAAGAACAAAATTAAATAAATAAATAAATAAATAAATAAAAAACAACAACAAAACATATTAAGATTAAAAACTAGCTAATGATAAATGGTATATGGATCTAGATTCCAACCCAGAAAACAGCAATTCTTCCCCTTTGTCAGAAACATACCCCCATGGAATGTGAGGGCTAAAGGACAAAATAAAGAAAGAAATAGAGTTACGAGTTGTTGAAAGTAAATTCAGGGTCGAATACTTGCCCCCTTCCCCCCCACGAGAGCAAAGTAAGGCACTAGGTTGGTTTTAATGTGCGAGAAAAATCCTTTTTATCCCAAAGAGTTACTCTGTATTGAGATTGAAAAATGCCCAAGTCTAAAATGATTTCGTTCACAGACAGACTGCAGAAACGCTGAAATGTATCAGAACAGGGCAACTCTGCAGTATAGTTATCAGTAAATAAATTGCAACTTTAACGAAACGCAATCGAATATAATATTCACTCGACTCTCATAGGTTCTTTTTTTTCGCTGTGGAATCATTTTAAGTATTACTTTTCTAGATGGTGTATCGTTAGCTCAGAGGCTATGCCATCACAATAAAACTCCTAGTCCTGATTTTGGATTGTTTGGATTTCTAGAAAATGATTCATGGGCGGTCCCCGGTCGCGTGTATAACACAGCTAGGGAAGATAATGTTAGCTTTTGCAGATAAGCAATGCTGCCTTTCCCATATATAGCGTCTGATATTTCTAAATGGTATTAACCTAGCTCAACACCAGTTTACTTCAGAACCGGTGTGTCAGCGCATTTATGCTGTATTGTTCAACATAGTAAACATAAGTTTGCCACAAACAATTAAATCTTACTGAAGAGTTAATAGTTCGTCAACAATCAAAATGAGTCGAGTCTGTTTTACGAATGTTGGAATGGCCATTCTCGGTGTTCAGTTATTGAGTCCAATTCACAAAACATGGTCGCGAAATCTAAAATTAGCCACGGAAAACTAAGAAGGTAATTATTCAGTTGGACACGTGTCTTTAATTATTTACTTATTTTAATAACGTCCATAGTGGTTAAAATTTTGAAATTAAAAATATGTTAATAGTTTAAAACCAATAAATAAATAACTTAAATAAATAAATTAAATAAATGAAATAAATAAATGTAATAACTAACAAAACAAACAAAAAGAAACGAATTACATCGTGTCTCTTCAAAATTGAAGACAATTGGAAAGTATTTAGACAGTCGTAGGAACAGTCATGTCTGGCATTAAAATTCTTAGTAAATTTGAAACTTGACAACTACATCTAGTCTGGAGCGACACGGATAAAATACTCGAAGTAAGCGCAAGACGTGCCGTGCCGTACTACAAAACACTACTCATCAGTTGAAATAAGGGACAATTTTTTTTCCAATGTAAATAAAATCATTAAGTGTTCAATAGAAACATTAAGGAAAAAGTGTCCATGTTTGTTATGAGATATGGTAGTGAAACATGAATGATAGAATAGATGGGCAGATCCCCTTCCATGATATACAGACAACAGGTTGACAAATAGAGCAAAACGCACACACACATATATACACACACAACCCCCCCATATATATATATATATATATATATATATATATATATATATATATATATATATATATATATATATAAGGTGTTCAAAAGGCCATTGAAGGGGTTTGAACTTAAATAAATTCTTTATTTTTGATGATATCTTTCTGCAATTTTAACACAATCAAACAATACAGTAAATCGCTTTTGACATCGGAAAAGAGACACAAAGTTTTCCGATTTCGTCACCTCCCAAAATTTCCGATGTTTTCGATTCCCGATTCCGATCAATGCTCCCGATATATATATATATATATATATATATATATATATATATATATATATGTGTGTGTGTGTGTGTGTGTGTGAGTTCGTTCCCTATGGACTCTACAACGGCTGGACCGATTTTTATGAAATTTCACACAAATGCACTTTATGTATCTGGCAGTGTTCTTAGATATCTTTTGTATCCGAATGTTTTCAATAAGTATCGATAATAAATCATCGCAAAAATTCGATAACAGAATGAACAATCGATTTTAACCAAAGTTAACAGTTTATACAGCCGAACACCACAAGTGCATTTGAGTAGTTTTATTACTACAAAAGCAAAGAGACTCGCCATATTAAAATCAACAGTAGTTTTTTTTGATATGACAGGGGCGCGTTCGAAATGAATGTTTCTGTTTGAAGCACAATTGAAACATGGTACTTGACTTTTTCATTTTAAAGTTAAATTCAAGCATTTATCACCGCACAAGCAGAGAGACTAAGCATATAAAATTAACAATAGGTTCTTGGATACGACAGGGGCGCGTTCAAAATGAATGTTTCTGTTTAGAGCACGATTTAACCATCATATTGGACTTTCGCATTTTAAACTTTAATTCAAACCGTTTTATATAAAAATATTTTATATAATCATCAGTAGGTTCTCTACAGTGCAATGTAGACTACAATGTATTGTGGACTAAGTCACTACGAGAGGCATGTGAAGCCCTCCCCTCCTGGTGCACTACGATGGGTCCTCAACTAGAGCAGGCAATCAATCAATATGATTGAAAAATGGACGATTTCACCGATTTCGATGACAATAAAAATATGGGAGAGTGAAACATTCAATTCCGTGCAACGTCTGGTCTTCCTGCTAGTTCAGTATAAACGCTGAAACCGTTCCTTTTTAATGAACCATCTGTAACGCTTACGATGTATTACCAATGCAACTGTTAGTGTTGTTTATATATCGATGCGATAAACGTGAACTGACCTTGCTGTAAGAGAACCAGTATATGAATGAAAGGGATTGATAGGAAATCACTTGACCCATTTGATAAAAAAACGTTGGAAGCTAATCGACGTACAAAAGGCAACAAGACACGGGTTGATCTCTACAACTATACAAATGCAACTTTGTCTCCGTGTGCGCGCGCGTGTGAGTTCGTGTCTTATAGACTCCGAAACGGCTGAACAGATTTTCTTAAAAATTTGCAGAACTTTAGGGTACAAGTCAAGTCTGGGAGTGATCTTAGTTAAGTTTTGTCTCAGAATACTCTCGATAATTACCGATAATCGAAACCGTTATTTTAATTCATCTATCATCGGTAAAGACATTTTTTCCACGTCGTCGCTTAGCAACAATGATAGAACAACAGGCCGTGAAAATTCTACTGTAAGTTGACAGTGATTTTTTTAACGTCGTCTGTAGGTTATATACATATATATATATATATGTATATATATATATACATATATATATACATATATATATATACATATATATACATATATATATATATATATATATATATATATATATATATATATATATATGTTTCCTGTTTTAAAAGCGTTCGTGAATTGGAAATTTAATAGAAACACGTATGTAAAAATGCGTTTAGAAAGCCATCCAACGCAAAGAATAAACACCTTAAAAGAATGTTTACCAACATATTTCGGCGATACTCGCTCTTATCAAGATTCTTCGCATGATATATATATATATATATATATATATATATATGCTGTATTAACAAAACCAAGACTTCAAAAAAGGAATTGGTAGCAACAAAAAGTGTATTTCATATATATATATATATATATATATATATATATATATATATATATATATATATATATATATATATATATCTTACGAACTTTGATGATCAATTGTTCAAAATTAGAATAATTCAAATGTTCAAAATTAGAATAATCCATAACAGTGGTGTAAAAGAAAGAACATAATGACTCCTGGATAGAACTTGAATGCTTACTGGAGAGAACTTGAATGCCTACTACACACTATCCTCAAGTGTCTAACGTCTCTCTGTACATGGGTTTGCAAGTACAACTTGACATGAGGATAGTTTTCTCTACAATTAAACCCTGACTAAATATTAAAAATCACATTTTATTTGCACCCCAAATATGATCTTCTCGCTATGGCTAATCTACACTGGCTTTTACGAGGAATGATGCATCTTCACCAAGTGATGTTACTTCAAGTAGCAGCACAAAACTGGATACCCCACTAGACTAGATGAATTTTTGTCCTGGGATACAGTAATATCAAGAGAACAACAAAAAATGTTATACTATAGCATATTAGTATAGTCAATTGGGGAATAGTGTTCTCAGCTTCTTTATTAACTCAACGTGTGCGAACTGCAAACACTCGTACCCCTTCGACGTAAATACCCCCAGACAAACCCGACAAGCAGTTAAATCACACCCCTTCACAGTAGAGATCCCCAGATGTAAGAGAACCTTCTACTCGAGTAGTTTCTTCCCCAGCACCGCTAGACTTTGGAATTCCCTTCCGGGTTCCTGCTTCCCCAACTGTAATGACATGCAGAAGTTCAAGTGAACCAACATCTTGCTACCCAACTTCCCACACAGTACTCCTGTAGATTATGTCCCTGAAAGTAGCTCCCTACATTAAAGTGGCAATGTGCCTTGTTTGGGGCGAAATTGTAATAAAAAATACAAATGAAAAAAAAAAAAAATAAATAAGGGAGAACTTTAATGAAGCGTTCGAATATCTATGTATCTTATATAGATATCAAATGTTAGCCCCAGGAATTGAGGCACCTTGATTTCTGAGTCTGTCCCTAGTCAAATGGGATCTAATAGTAAGAAGAGAGAAATCCAAAATGAGAACCTTCCGATGATGAAGGTTCTCATTTTGGATTTCTCTCTTCTTACTATTTGGCTAGGGACAAACTTCTCTTTGGACTACTGCACTACCCGAAAAAAAACAAAAAAACAATTTGCATTATTTCAGCTGTTTTGTAAACTTTCCAATCGGATTTTTGAAAACTTTCTAATCGGATTATATGCATCGTCATGCTGGATTTATCTTGAAATACATTCTATCTAAAGAACTATTTTGCATTTTAGATCAACTCTAGAGGATTTTAATTCAAGCTGAAATATTATGCGCGGTTTGTTTTTATATTAGTTTTTTACATATCCAATATTTTTTCATTTTTTCATTTCTTTTATTTGGCAATTTATAACTACAATAAATTGCGGTTTCACTTAATGACTTAACTAGCAAATTCTAGCATTGCTACAAATATAATTTGCTGATTTCTTTATGTCCTCTGATGAGAATAATAATAAAAATAGCATTTTTTGAAACTCCGCGGCATAAGGACTTTGTAAATTGTTTTTTGGAGTATTCAGTCGAACAATAAATTTTGATTGTAAAGTTCAACTTACAGTTTTAATTTTCTTTCTCTTGTAAGATATATATATATATATATATATATATATATATATATATATATATATATATATATATATATATATATACTAGACTGGGTGCCCGGCGTTTTCCGGGTGTTTGGAGGTGTGTGTTGAGCAAAAAAAAAAAAGTGTTAGTAGACAGGCAGGCTCGACATCGTGACGCGAAGGCACAAAAGAAAGTGAAAGAATATCTGACGTCTTACCGCTACTCCATGACGCGACCGGAAGTGTGGAACACTAAACTTAGGCAAAATTAATCCAACCAATACGATGACTTGCAAAAACTGGCTCACAAAAATCGACCCCTCCTTATAGAAAAGTGCCGAGTGGAGGGTGAAGGAATTAAGGTTTTTGGCCAATTTTTCGATATTTGTCGTCCGAAATGTCGGGATTCGAAATGATACCGATCTGGTGAAAATCTGTTGCCTATTTCGAAAGTTTTAGACATACATACATACATACATACATACATGATGATGATTGCAACGTCTTGTCAGACGAGTGCCACTCCCTCAGACATTTAAAATCCATGAGCCCAAATGTCTGAGGGAGTATCTATACAAATATGATGTTAAAGAGTCTTAGCTTTGTACGACAGCTAAGTCTCTCTCTCGGTTCAAAATGTTGAGATCCAGCAACAAGCAAGAGCAAGATAGCCAGCAACAAATTAAACTGCAGACCAGCTTAATGCGGGTACTGGTCTTCTGCTCTATGGTTTTTTAAATCAGAGATTTGCTTCTCCTAGAAAGGTTGCCTTCACCACGACTTACAGGAGCCCTCTCTACCCCAATACACATATACACACACAAATATACATACATACATACATACATACATACATACATACATACATACATACATACATACATACACTCATGAGCAAAAAAAAAAAAAAAATAGGCCAAGAGTGAAAAAATGAAGAAATCGATTTTTCAATGTTTTTCTTTGAAATTTTTTAAATTTTTACTGAAAATTTCTATTTTGCAGATCATTATTATTATAGCATATAATAATAAGTGGAAAAATTAATCCTTAAAATTGTAAGACCGCATCTTGGCGAGGATATAAAAAACCGAATTGTAGGGTTAAGGCCGTCGAAAATGATTTACAAGCAGATTTTTGATATTATAAGAAAAGAAAGTGTGAAAACATCTTTTTTTGTAGTGAAGTGAATTGGTCAAAGGTTCGAAGTCGAATGCTTGGTAAAAAGTAAATCTGGATTTGGTCGCCCAAGAGGATCCACTTTGAAGGACGACTACAGGCTTAAATTTACTGTTTTGAAGGATTGAAAGAAAACTTATGCTGACCATAGCAAAGAATCTAAAACATAGGCTGGAAATTCTCTTTCTAGATATACAATATTTAGACGAATGAAAGAAATGGGATTTTCCTCTAAAAGGTGTGCAAAGAAGTCATTTTTATCTAAGAAGACCATTTATGATAAAAAGAGATTTTTCTCGTGTTATGGCAATAAAGATACAGACTGGTTCAGGAATGTTTTCTGGTTAGATGAATCAAGATTTTGTCTTGTTAGTGATGCTCCCGATGCTCCCGAATGGTGCAATCGAAGAACTGGAGAAAGATTTTTGCCAAGTTTCATAAAAACGACAGTTAAATACGGGAATGGAGGGATAATGGTATGGGGAACTTTTACCGCATCAGGAGTTGGGGAACATATTAGATGTGAGAAGTCCATCAATGCAAAGGAATACATTCGAATATTAGAAACAGGACTGTTACTAAATATCCAGAAGCTGGGAATATCCCAGAACATTATTTTTCAACATGATAATGCCCCTGCACATACTGCTAAAGTCACAAAAAATGGTTTTCTGATAATTCAATTAATGTGATATTGTGGCCAGATCAAACCCCGACTTAAACCCAATCGAGAATATTTGGTCCATAATATCTCGTGCATTGGATGGAAGAACTTTTTCGAACAATGACAAACTGTGGGAAGCTGTGCAAAGCGAATAGAATAGCATCTCCTCTTCACAGTGTTCCACTTTGGTTGAGAACATATCTAAAAGGATTGATCTTTTAAAGAAATCAAAAGGGAATGCGATTCCATCCTAAGCATTTATTAAAGTAAATGTTTTGTTCTGTGTTATTAGTCTCGTTTAAGTTTCTCTGTACAATTGTTCTTTGTTCAATATAGCTTTTAGTGCAATAAAATGTATAAAATTTGTTTGGTTCATTTTTTTTTGCTCACTAATGTCATCGGCGGTCACTCGTGTCTGAGTAAGACTGTCCTCCGTTGTGGCTTTTGTGGGTCCTCAGGTGAGCATAGAGCCCAATCCTAGACCCAATTTGTCTTGTGCAATTTGGGCAGATAAAGGTAGTGGTGGTGGGGTGGGGTTGGGTGTGTCTGGTTAATAATCTGTCACTTCTGTGCTTGCGTTTATCCTCAGCAGCTTGATTTACGTCACTACTATAAAGCGTAGCACCTTTGTGGACAGCGCTCCTCCATGCCAACCTGTTCTCAGCCACGTCCTCCCATGTCTCAAGGTCCATGTGAAACCGCTTTAGATTTGCTTTGATGTTGTCCTTATACCCCATCTTTTGGCCACCCTGGGCACGCTTTCCCTCAACAAGCTGAGAGTAGAAAATCTGTTTTGGGAGGCGGAGATCCGGCATTCGGACAACATGACCAGTCCATCTGAGCTGGCGTTGAGCAACAGTAGCGGTGATAGTGGGAATGTCAGCCTCACTCAGGACGCTGGTGTTGGTGCGTCGGTCCTTCCAACTAATTCTGAGGATTTTTCGGAGGCATCACTAATGTACATACATACAGACATACATACATACATTTAAACAGACAGGTGAGATTTATATTATAGATAATGTGCGTGTGTGTTCAAGCATATTTCTTTGATAAAGATAAGCATTCCATGTTGTTTTTTTTATATGTTTGCCATTCCTTCAAGATTCGCTCAAATTTACGTACATCTTCAGATGTTCGCTGCCTCTCAGAATCACCCCCCCACTTTTTTTTCGGAACTGTCAACCACTTTTGTTGTGTACGTACGTTTGAGCGTACTTCACACAAATGTTTCTTTGAAATCATTCGCTGGCTCTTGATTTATTCCGACATAATCTTTGACAATATCAAAATGGATTCAAATCACGTACGCGTCGAAAAAAAGCGCACGCGTTTCTAACACAATTTTCTGTACAATGGATTCTCAGCCAAGATAAACGCCAGATGACATTTTCATCGCCGTGGTAGGTCGGCCATATTTTTAGCATTACATAACGTATAAAATGACGTAATGATTCCACAATTAATACTTCCGGTCGACGCTTTACTATATCGCAGCGAAACAAATAGAAATATTCTGTTTATTATTTATTCACTAGGAGTTATCAATGTAACGGGAGTGATTCTGTAAAAATATCTTCCTTTTTTTTTTTTTTCCAAATCGTTATTTTTGTTGTCAATATGACTTTTGTAAAAGTTAATTAATTTTTTGTTAATAAGATTCTAAATGTTAAAATATCGTCGTATGCTTTCAATTTTTATTAGTAACGTATACGTTGCTTTGTACGCCAATTTCTAAAAGCCGTCAAATTCAGGCCAGCAAAAAACAACAACAAAAAAAACGAATATCATGAATTTTTTGACGACTTAAAAATGTTAAGAAAGACATACACGCATACAGACAGACGTGACCCCCACCCCAGAGGAAACTTGAATGCCTACAAGACACTATCCTCGAGTGATTAAGGCCTCTATGTGCATACAAGGTTTTGTCAGGACAATCTAGCATGAGGATACTTTTCCCGACAAGTGTAACAGTGAGGACGCGCGTATGCAAATGCATAGAAAATGACGTCATCGGGTAAGAAAAAACTATACAAACGGAGAAAGAGCACGTTGGAGACGTCGATCACGTTAGAGATGTGGATAACCTTCAAAGTACGTTAGAAACGTTGGTGACGGCACAGCCGTAAAAAGAAACCACGCATGGCAGGAGAACGAGGAAATAAATAATTTCGTTGTTACAACGGGAAAAAGCGAGTTGAAGTTATTTTCTATTCTTTGTCTACTTTGCGACTGAGGCTACAACGTGTTGGGTAACGTTACACAAGTAAACCTTGACTGAATATTCCAAATCACATTGTATTCGCAGTCCAAATAACATCTCGTTATGGCTAACCAACACTGGCTTTTACGAGGAACAGTGCACCTTCTCAAGTGATGTTACCTCAAGTAACAGTGCGAAAATGGATACTCCACCAGACCAGATGAATTCTTGCCCTAACGTCCAGTACGATTAAGAGACCACAAGAAAGATATACTATAACATATGTAAATGGTCAATTTAGGGAATTTTGTTCTCTACTAACTTTTTGTTTGAGATGCAAAGGAGATGAAATATTCGAATATCTATGTACTTCATGTAAAGATCAAGTGTTAACCGCAGGAGGTGGGGCACCTTGATTTCTGAGAACATCGACTGAAGTAAAATGTAAAAAAAACAAAAAAAACTGAATATAAAGCGTATCAACAAGTGCTGGGAAATATACCACAAAGAACAGGTGGAAATAAGTTATACACCAGCCGTTAAAACAATGCAATCCCTGCAGCTGCATACCCAGAAAACAGAGCTGTTGAACCTTCACAGTGATATGGAACAAGAGAAAGAGAGTAGCAACCCTAATCGAAGTCGGTGTCCTTAATGAGGCTGCCTTAAACGGAGTTGAAAGGGAGAAGGTAACAAAATACCAAGGTCTTATGTACGATATGAAAAGAAACTGGAATCTCTTTAAATCTGTAATAGAGCGCGGACGTATATATGCAAATGCCTACGGAATGCGAGATGACATCACTGTAAGGAAAAAGGCGAGATGACGTCACTGCAAGGAAAAAAGGAGAGAAAGAGTACGTTAAGGGAGGTGGTCACGTGAGAGACGTCACAGCCGTAACGAGAACTCACGCGTGGCGGGAAAACGAGGAAATAAATGTCGTTGTAGCAGGAAAAAGCGAGTTCGAGTTACTCCTTGTCTTGGTCTCCTTTGCGACGTAGACTGCTACAACGTGCGGGTCATGTGTGTAAACGTTTGTGTACTGCGTTACAATTCAAGTAATTACAGGAGCTACCGGACTCATGAAAATTTAAGTTTTTAAAATATCTGGCGAATATACCCGGACAGTTAGAATTCTAAGAAGATTTCTCGGTCGGAATATCTGAAATAGCGAGTGAATATCTGGCATCCAGTAGGGTGCTCCGTCCCTAAATAAAAAGAAAATGATCCAAAATAAAGATGGGCGGAGGGGGGACATTATCTGGTAAGGTAATTTATATGAAAACAAGAATTACTCACCTCCGATTTCTTCATCATCGCTGGATTCTTTGTTGTTATTTGAGAAAAAATGTGACGCGTTGCTGTAGGCCGATTTGGTCGCGGTCCTTGTCCCGTTGGTCCCGTTGACACCTGTGTCCTGGTGACCGCTGCCCGGTGACATGTACGTCCAGTTGACACCATCTTCAGCCAAGCATACACGGCATAAACGGCTACCTTCGTACAGCTCCCGGGTAAGCCGTCGATGTGTACCCAAGCCAGACATATCTATCAATGGAAAGAAGAAAAAAAAGAAAAGAAAAATACATAAGCACACCTGTAGCTCAGGAAATCGATGTCTGGTGGTGGTGAAGTGGGGTGGGGGTATATGAGCGGCGAACAGAAATGTAATTTCTGATATATATACATATAATGTGTATGTATAAGTTCGTATTTTGTGGTTTTAATGTTATCGTATACTTGTGCGAAAACGATTTTTCAGTAATTTAATATTTAATCGTGTTCATTTTACTTGATGCAAATGCAGTTTTTTTATTTTAACGGGAAATACATAAAAATTAGTGGTATTATTTCGAAAGTTTAACCAAGTTTTTTTTTTTTTACAAACACGTGTCATATATTCAGGCCCTAAAGCCACTTGAGGATAAGAGTTAATGTAGTCATTGGAATAGTAGTGTTGTGGTCGTTTATTGTGGAGATTTAGTATAATTAGATTATTTAAGTGGACGGTCCAATAAAAACTAAAAACTTATTTATGTTGGACTTGAAGAAGACAATAGTGTAGTCAATCGGGAAGCAAACCAGCGGAACAGTTGCAGAAGCAGGCAGTTCTAGGAAAAAAGCTATGTTCATAGAATCCACGTTTAGGTTTAGGCATCGACAGAGAGTGGGGGAAAGTATTGATAGTGAATTTGGCTAGACTATATATACATATATATATATAAGCAGTAATATGTTGCTACACAGTCATGAGCATGTTCCGATCAGCTAGTTATTCGTAACTAGAGACCTCTTCAGGCGATACAGCTTACGAAAGCAAACTTCGCTTTCGTATAAGCTGTAGTGGTCTCTAGTTACTGGTAACTAGTTAGCAGAAACATGCTCATGACTGTGTAGCAACATATTACTGCTTAGTAAAACAAATAAAGAATATATCCTGCTCTACTGTGGTATTGAACATTCTTGTATTAACCTCGTTAAAGTTCATTGGTTAATTGAACTTTGGAAAACAATAAACTATATATATATATATATATATATATATATATATGTGTGTGTGTGTGTGTGTGTGTGTGTGTGTGTGTGTACAGAAAGTTGTTAGTTGAGACAGATCATTGGTACCGTCGGTTTCAAGCCCGATAATAAGGCCCGTTTAAGGTATCCTTATCAAGCTCTCTTCAGCCAATATTCGTCTCTTTAATTCCTGTTTTGTGGTGTTCTTTCCCGATAGTGCTCAACCACTAGGCTATTGGTATTTACCGTAAATTCCTGGTGGGGGCGAATATTGGCTGAAGAGAGCTTGATAAGGATACCTTAAACGGGCCTTATTATCGGGCTTGAAACCGACGGTACCAGTGATCTGTCTCGACTAACAACTTTCTGTACACAAAATATAAATACGCTCTTACAATTTGGATTTTCCTTTTAATTGAGCACTCTGCTGGAATTCTTTTTCCAAAAAAAAACTAATCATATATATATATATATATATATATATATATATATATATATGTATATATATATATATATATGTATATATATATATGTATATATATATATATATATATATATGTATATATATATATATATATATATGTATATATATATATATATATGTATATATATATATATATGTATATATATATATATGTATATATATATATATATGTATATATATATATATATATGTATATATATATATATATGTATATATATATATGTATATATATATATGTATATATATATATATATGTATATATATATATATATATGTATATATATGTATATATATATATATATATATATATATATATATGTATATATATGTATATATATGTATATATATATATATATATATATATATATATATATATATATATAATGAATAAATAACAAAAGTCTATTTGTATAATTATTCATCGGACTAATGTTCTCATCTTGAGTGTGATTTTCACAACGTTTCGGCCGTTTTGCCCTCCGGCCTTCATCATGTTTTTTTTTTTGTATCGAACTGGGGAACCGTTTGAGTAGTCCTAGACGTTGTATCAAAGTTTACAGTTACCCAAAGGTGCTGAGTTCAATCCTGAACGAACGCAGTGAAAAGTAACACTCAAAACAGAGAATCAGCAACTATGTCCCAGAGCCTAGCTGGAGTCCGAACACGGTACCCCCGTAATAATAATAATGGGTTGGGTTCCAGACTCCTAACAAACGGTTCCCCAGTTTGATACAAAAAAACACCTGATGAAGGCCGGAGGGCAAAACGGCCGAAACGTTGTGACTATAACAACCAAGATGAGGAAGTCAGTCCGACAATCTCAATCAATGAAAACACCTCATCTCAAAAATACAGACAATTACTAGGAGAATATCACTTTTATAATTGATTTTTCTCAGTACTCTAACCACTGCGCCACGGGTCCTTGCGGACAATTCTAGTACGAATTTTACGAGCTTTAAACCTACATTTATTTCTAGTTGTAAATATCACTAATTATTACTAATTATTACTACATATTAATGTATATCTATCTCTATACTTATTACTTGTATATATTATCTATTGTTTATAATTACTGGTTCCTATATCATATTAAATTCTATGCTAGATCTATTTAGCAGTTGGTTATTCCTCAGCAAATGTGCTGCTTCTTTCAGAAACAACAAAAGTCTATATTCCAAACTTCATGATGTTGACCGTCTTACAATTTATTTCTTTAATTCAGTTGACATCTACAATTCTTGACAGTATCTATTTCGTAGCTCAAAATCGATCATATATATATATATATATATATATATATATATATATATATATATATATATATATATATATATATATATATATGATATGCGTGTGTGATTAAAGACCATAGGATTTTCTCTTATCGTTATAATCTTGGTCAATATCTCGACTCTGCGAGCTAATTTCCGAACCTCTGTTGTTAATTCATGGAGAGGATGAACCCGAGAACCATTTTCTTAAGTTATCTTATCGCCAGTGATTTGAAAAAAAAAAAAAAAAAGAAATACAAAAAAAAAAAAAACACGTTTCTGTACACCTTGAGAATTGAAAACTAGCTCACTAAGTAGAGAAAACGATTAAAAAAATAAACAAAAAACAAAAAGAGAAAATTCTGACCTCTTCTTGCCATACATGTATTGATAGCAGTGTCAGAAATTTCGTGAAAATAGTGAATAATTCCACCCCATCTTTCCAAGCTTATAACTCCTCGAAAAATGTAATTCAAGCCCTAATTTTTTTTTTCAATTAAAGGAGTAAGGACCAAGGTTTTATTTAAAAAAAAAAAAAAAACAAAACAATGTGTTTTTTTTTTTTTAAAAAGGTTTTAAACTTCGGACTTTACAGGTAAATTTCTAAAAAACTGATTTTTTTTTTTTGTTTTAAATTTGAATATATTATTTATTGACCTTTTCTCTTCAATTTGTGATATATAAACCTATTAAACATAAATTAATTATTTACTTTTTAATAGACATTTCAAAATGAGAGGCGTAAATTATTCGACCCCCTATCTTTCTAAGCTTATAACTCCTCGAAAAATGTAATTCAAGCCCTAATTTTTTTTTCAATTAAAGGAGCAAGGACCAAGGTTTCATTAAAAAAAAAAAAAAAAAGACAAAAAGAAAAAATGTGTTCTTATAAAATAAGGTTTTAAACTTCGGACTTTACAGGTAAATTTCTAAAAAACTGATTTTTTTTTTTGTTTTAAATTTGAATATATTATTTATTGACCTTTTCTCTTCAATTTGTGATATATAAACCTATTAAACATAAATTAATTATTTACTTTTTAATAGACATTTCAAAATGGGGGGGCGTGAAAATGGGGGGGCGTGAAAATGGGGGGGCGTGAATTTAAAAAAAACGTTTGTCTAAAATATTATATTCGGTTTATTGGAAAGAACATAAAATTTCACATTGACCCTGAAAATATCGTAAACATAGAATCAATAGAAAAATTTTGATAGATTTTTAAAATTTAAAAATTTAAAAATATTGAGTTTAAAAATTGAAAAATATTGAGTTCGGAAAATTCATTACTGTTTTAAAAAAAAAATAAAAATATTTTTATTACTTTTAAAACAACTGTAATAGTTTATTTTGGAAGTATAATCCATAAAGAAAATAAATAACCCACTTTTAACAGAGAAATTACGAGATTTTTATATTGTATTAGCAGTTTCGTGTTAGGGGTGTCAAAAATTCCTACAAAAATTCTGATACTGCTAATGTATTGATAATGATTTGTTGCACACACACACACACACACACACACACACACACACACACACACACACACACACACACACACACACACACACACACACACACACATATGGTACTCTGTGTGTGTGCGTTGATAGACTTTAGACTCCTGACGATACGTGTTAACTTCGAAACGTATATATACGTACAAACACACACATATGTGGGTAGGCGTACGTTTATATAAAGCGAGTGTTGAATATTTATTTCTTGGAACTCCGTTGTTACATTTGACGTTATAATTAATGTTTTGAATATTCTAAATTCTGTATTTACTTTTGACCTAATCTTTAACGGCAGTATTGAAACATCTCATCGCTATTAAATAATATCGATATTTTCCTACAAAAACTACACATGCACGCACGCACATGGGCATATGTGTGTGTGTGTGTGTGTCCGTGTGCATGTGTGTATGCAATTTATATTATATTTATATTCTAGAACAAATAAAAAATATAAACGATTACGAAAATAAAATAAGATTATCATTATGTCCAAATGCCTTTTTCTTGGCGTTATTTTAAAATATGATTATTAAGTTTACTCTAAAAAAAACAACAAAAAATAAAAAAAACAACATCGTTATATTTTTAAATAAACCAAGACAGACGCGTTGATGCATAACGCGATTATATATATTGTTATTCAAGTACATTAAATGCTGAATGTTTTTTTTGTTTTTTTTTAATCTATTTCTATGGAATTCCATATTAAAATACGTTACTGTTAGTGATCCCGTAACCCAACGATGGATGGATGGTCGGTGGGCATTTTCAACAAACTGGATTATTACAATTTCTATTGAATTATATCAAACGCATTTATACATCTAACTTTTCAACATTTTCTTTGGATTGTGCCACTTGTGTCAACTTTTTTCAACGACCCGAGGCATCGTTTGGAATGTTTTTAACCTATATATTTCTGCATAATTATGAACTTTTTATACAAATATGACTTTTTTTCATAATTTATGGTTTTCAATTTATGTACTAATCAGCAAAATTATAGCTTGCCTATGAATATTATTGAATATTATTTCTTCACTACTTTCCTCTGAGGATAAGCGCCATTTTCTTTTTTGAAACTCAATGAAATAAGGATAATTTTAAGTTTTAAACTTGTATTCCTTTTCTTATAATAAATTTGTTGTAAGTTCTGATTTAGAGGGGTTAATTTCAATTTCTTATACCAATAGCAAATATTGAGACTTTTCATCTGGTTAGGATTGTTCACGAATTTATACTTTCTTTAAGTTTTTTTTTTTTTTTTTTTTACAGAATTACAGAGACGGAAGACTATTGTAGACAGTCACAGGTAAATGAATAGAATGAAAACAGAAAAAAAAAAAAATCCAGAAGATTCAAAAAACCAAGAAAAGATATTTGAGGAAATTAATATTTCATAAAAAAACAAAAACAAAAACACACACACACACACACACACACACACACACACACACACACACACACACACACACACACACACACACACACACACTGCTATTTTGATGATGCTATTATTTGCGTGCTAAACAAATGATTTACATCTCGTATTTCGTTCTTCTTTTAGAAAAAGTATTTATTTATATCAAAATTCGAGGACTAAACAGTTTGATTAATGATATTGTTAGCATCAACTAAAGATACTTAAAACATAATATATTATCGGAAATAAATTACCAATATGTATATATATATATGTATATATATACATATACATACATACATACATACATACATACATACATATATATATATATATATATATATATATATATATATATATATATATATATATATATATATATGGGTTTGTATTACTGTACACATAGATTCGAAAAAGTTGTCAAAAAACAAATATATAACAAATAAATGTTATCAAAGGCAAGATAAGTTACTTTTCTACCTAACTGGATATATTTTTGTGTTTTTATTCAATGTAACATGTTTATTCAGCTCGAAAAACATGCAGTGTTTACCGATGTATTGGAAAATTCAAAATGACGGCCGACTGTCTCTTTAACACGGTAAGTTTGGGAAAAGATCTTATAAATAATAAACTAGACAAAATACTATTAAAAAACAACCGAATATATGTTAACTTATGTCACGGTAACATATATTGGGCGAATTTCTAACAGTATTTTGTCTAGTTTATTTAATATAATACCTTTTCCCAAACTTACCCTCTCCGAGAGAGAGTCGGCCGTCATTTTGAATTTTCCAATACATCGGTAAACACTGCATGTTTTTCGAGTTAAATAAACATGTTACACTGAATAAAAACACAAAAAATATATCCAGTTAGGTAGAAAAGTAACTTATCTTGCCTTTGATAACATTTATTTGTCATATATTTGTTTTTTGACAACTTTTTCGAATCTATGTTTACAGTAATACAAACCCATATATATATATATATATATATATATATATATATATATATATAAGTAAAAATTTTAAATAATTAAAAAGTAATAAAAATTAATTAGAATGATTATCTCTCTCTCTCTCTCTCTCTCTCTCTATATATATATATATATATATATATATATATATATATATATGCCTATACGTAGATCGTCATATAATGACTAGATCACTCTGACTGACGTTAAAAGCATTTAATAAGAATAAATGTTTAATTTCAACTGTATCTCTCGCGGTTGACGGTAGCCTGGTGGTTCGGGTCCTTGCATATGAAGCCAGATATTACTTCTGTTTCCGGGGTTCGAGTCTCTTGACTGGCGTTAATCGTGACACCCTGCACTGATGATTCCCGAAAGGATGAAACACTAGTGTCTGTAGGTATTTAATAATTATTATAATAATAATGTCAGCTCTTTAAGAAATTTGTTTCTTATTGTTGAGCGCTTTCAATTGTAATAAAATCGGTCAACTTAGCTTATATGATTAGCTTAGATCGACATATAATGATTAGATCACTCTGACTGACGTTAAAAGCATTTAGTAAGAATAAATGTTAAATTCAACTGTATCCCTCGAGGTTGACGGTAGCCTGGTATATATATCTATATATATATATATATATATATATATATATATATATATATATATATATATATATATATATATATATATATAAGGATTCTAACATATATATATAATCCAGGTTAGTTTACGTCTGCAGGATAAACTTAAATGAATTATCTTGCGTTTATATAAGAGGATTCACTGAATTTTACCATTTACATGTAAACTATATATATATATATATTATTAGGGTGACCCGACGCTGTCCGGGATTGAATGATGATCAACGAATGTTTCCGTCTCTCATAATTTTATTGTCATAAAAATCGGTAAAATCGTCTATTTTTCAATCAAATCAATTGATTACCTGCTCATCATAAAGAAGCTCACATGCGCCTTGCAGTAATTTATTTCACAATACATTACATTGCACTGTAGAGAACGTACTGTTGATTTTTTATAAATATTTTTCGTATATATTATGGCTTCAATTTAAGTTTAAAATGCAAAAAGTTAAGTATCGTACTTCAAATGTGCTCGAAACAAAAACATTCACATGGAACGCGCCCCTGTCATATCAAAGAACCTACTGTTTATTTTATATGTATACTTGTCTGATAATTAAACTTCTTAAATGTACTCATGATATTAAGCCGTGTAAGGTGTTAACTTTGATCAAAATCACCCATTCCTTCTTTTATAAGATTATTTTGATTATCAATTGTCGATACTTATCGATGATATTCCGATAGAAAACCTATCTCAGAACACTGCCAGCTACATAAAATATTCCGTTTGAAATTTCTTAAACATCGACCCAGCCGCTTTCGAATTTATAGGGGACAAAATCACACGCACACGGGCACACACACACACACAAAGTTCATATATATATATATATATATATATATATGTGTATATATATATGTACGTATGCATATATATACATATGTATATACATATACGTATGCATATATATATATGTACGTATGCATATATATACATATGTATATACATATACGTATGCATATATATATACATATGTATATGCATATACGTATGCATATATATATATATATATATATATATAATTGCTTCATTTTTATAAACGTTATTGGCTACATATATGTATACATGTTTCAGCTGCGATTCCTTATCATTTTTAGGCCAAGATTAAACTGAACTTATATTGCAGTACACATTATTTGATTTATGTATAAAAATAAAGCATGGCTACACATTCAGAACATGGTTCAGTCGTAGCTTAAATGAACTCGACATCCTCAGGTGAAAACACCTGTTCTTTTCTGATTTCATATCGTAGAATAAATTATTTCTTTAATTAATGTTCCTATTGACTTGCCTCCCCACAAGGGCATAGTTAGACACAAGGTCAGTTTTTAATGTGGGGGGGGGAAGCCAGCTTCCCCAAACAGGGCACTCTATATAGAAACAAAAATAAAACTTGTCATGAGGGATTTCTCCTCCCTTGACTGCAGACAGAAAAGGCGAAATGTCACATCAGAACAGATACTACACTGTGATCTTGGCCCGGAAATATGAAAATACGGAAATATATGCTACTCCATAAAATATGTCTATATCTGTATTAAACAAAAATATTTTTTTTATATTGATAAGTTAACACCTTTCACATTTGAATAAATATGCAAAGTTTCCCATCAGAGATGATCGTATTTTCAATTTTATCTTTGCATAGATTGAACACTTTTAATTCCAGATTAATATTTTCGAGAGGTGAAAGAACCAATGATTTTTTAACGCCGTTCATGCAAGAGTGATCAATACCGAAATAGAGTAAAATATAGTTATAATTTGTTTTACATACGTCGCTACACATTCATGAACATATTATGAAATCTACTTTTGCATAAGCGGGATCGCCTAAAGAGATCTCTAGTTACTTATAACAGGCTGACCGGAACATGCTCATGAATGAGTAGCTATATATAAATTCTTATGTAAAACAAATAAAAACTATTCGGTTGACAAGAAGGTTCTTGTGGAATTTTGAATTTTGATTTCAAATGATGTATTTTCAAATAAGTATTCGTCATAATACCTTTACTTTATATATAATTTTAAAGAGCATTTTTTTCGCTCTATTCTAAAGCAATTATGTCTTCTTTTCAGAACGTTTATGAAAAGCAGGGAAACGGGAGAGAGTTCCACAGGCGTGCAGTTCTAAGAAAAAAGCTTTGTTCATGGAATTTACGTTTAGGTTTAAATAAAGAGTGGAGAAAATTATTAATAGTAGTTTCAGCTATACAAGTGTTTTTCGTGAAAGTTTGGCAAGGGGGGCATAGATTGGAGCTCAGACGAGCACTTCTCATAAAAATAACAATAAAGCCGAGACAGGCTTGCAACGTCTCTTCTGTGGGAAAGAGGTCGCAGGGAAAAGAATAGGGCATCCCCCACTAAGCTATAAATTCTATTTTGAACTCTGTCAAGGCAGAATAAGGTCTTTCTAGCAGTTCCTGCCCAGATGTGGCAACAGTACTCCATCCTTGGACGTATATATATATATATATATATATATATATATATATATATATATATATATATATATGTATATATATATATATATGTACAGATAGATATGTTCGTGAGATGCGTGGGTGCTCAATTCAAAGTTTTATGAAAGACTTAGTTTTGAATAGAGGTCACACAAGTTGCTGACCATTCCAAGTGGAAAATGCTGGAAGGGTCATATTCAAATAGATATTTACCTTAATGGCTATACCGGTGCCCCTCCTCCCGCTGCAAACTCTGCCCGCTCACTCATGTTTTCTATCATTCACACTGAGGAAGATCGAAGGATCGGTCGAAAATATGTGCTTTTGAAGAAAATATTCTTGTTTTTTTTTTCAAAAGACGTTTTGTATTCCTACACGTCAACGCACAGGAATAAATACAGAAAAGATATAACCATTTATATATTTTTCGTATTGAGTTTTTATTCATATATATTTAAATATATATATATATATATATATATATATATATATATATATATATAAAGCTGAACGTCTGCGTGTGTGTGTCTGGTCACGAATAGGCTCCTATATGGTTGACTATTTAAAAAAACTAATTACATATAATGATAGAAGATGTATCGAGGATCAGGAATGGGTATGTTTGATCTGGCAGAACGGTGGTTCATAAAAATTGTGGGGTTTGCGTTCGTTCCTGGACCCCAAAGTATGGAAATAAAAATGAAAAGAAAAAAAAAACATTTACAAGGGTTTTTGATATAGATGTATATAAGAATACTTTGATAAGTATGTTTCAACTTAAATAGGGATGGTATAATAAAATTGCGAGGTATGGCACACATTTTAAAAAAGACTTTTCATATCTATTTGCGTAAGTATACTTTGATAATTATGTTTCAGTTTGAAGAAATATGGTATAATAAAATTATTGGGTGTTTGTTCACGCTTGACCTCCATAGAATGTAAATATGTCACAAAGTTTAACAAGGTTTTTTTAAAAGGGGGGAGGGTCCACAATAACACCTTAACTTTAATCTTAATTCACGTTAGCTTTTATTTATTTTTTTGAGTTGAATCATATTGTGTCGAATAAATTCACCTCATAAATTCCCGTTCTTATTAAAGTGAAAGCAAAAAAAAAAAAAGTCAGGACTTTAGACAATTCTCGACACAATATTCTGTTTTTTCCTTCTCCACTTGCACGTGGCACTCTTTCAGAAATAGATAAATAGATACATAATAAAAAATAAGAACGTTACTTGTTATCGTGTCAAAACTCACGTGATTACGTGTCTTTTTAAAAGCATTTACATAACCTTTTTATTTTTATTTATATATCTGTTTTTGTGTTAGTGTACTAGAAGGAATTCAGTTGATTACAACCCTTTCTGCGTGTTATTTACATTACAATAGTACAACCCTGAATCCGACGGCGCAATACTACAGCGTTCAATACTGTAAAACTGAAACGAAGCTGTTCTGCTTGAAAAGGGCGCCATTTTCTTCTTATTCATATTGATATCGATTCTTTGCTTTAAAAAACTAAAGTAAATACGTGTTTACTTTTTTAAAATCCCATTTTGCTGTTTTGAGTTATTTTACTAAAGTAAGTAAAGCTTCATTATTTTTCAAAACTGTTTTTGTTTCTTTTTTTTTCGATACTTCGTCGATATTATTTAGTAAGAGTGTTTAGCAGAAAAACCAACAAACGACTACCCGAAAAAATAAATATACAAGAAATAAATGTTACAATACTCAATAAAAATTCAGTTCATGTTTTTTTTTGTTTTGAAATAGTTTTTAATGCTCTTTACTTGAAATAATTTTAGCGAACCGAAATTAAAACGAAATTTGAGACGATAACTACTTAAATGAATGTTTATATAAACTACACATGCCATAATCGAATATTCCTCAAGCATAAAATAACGGAAAATATTAAAATATGTTTATAAATATTCCTTACGTTGACGGAACTCTCTTAAGTTGTTAACACAGAATGCTCAGGTGCCCATCCTTCAAAT